>NC_091343.1:30967958-31022958 GCF_038502225.1 Cherax quadricarinatus
TTTTGGGATCTGATAGTGAGGTGTTGGACTGACCCCTTACATACCTTCCTTGGATGCTGTACTTTCATAGTTCCTTGATAATGTGAGTAGTCACGAAAGCACTTGGAATTTCTCTATTCTTTCACAGTGGTTGTTTTGCATATATATATATATATATATATATATATATATATATATATATATATATATATATATATATATATATATATATATATATATATATATATATATATATATGGTATAAACCTTGGTAATAAATACCGACAAGTTGGTTTAGAAAGACACGTAAGGAAACACTATGACATATTTATTAGAAAACGTTTCGGTCCTGGGACCTTGATCACTTCTAACATACAGAGGTAGAAAGGCATTATATATATAGGCGGAGAGTGAGGTGTGACGCACGTGACCTGAGGAATGTCATAAGAACATAAGAATGGAGGAACACTGTAGAAGGCCTACTGGCCCATGCGAGGCAGGTCCTTATCAAAACAACCTCTGCCTATGATGAGGACGGGTTGACGTTGAAATCATGTGACTCCTGTGTTGTTGGGCTTGGTGGTGCTTGCATATCATGCATGTGCCAATGTTTTTGAAATTTTGTAGTTTCCAGTGTTGCGTTCTATAGTGTCGGTGACGGCGATTAGTGAGGCTTCTAGGCACCGTCTGCGTCTGAGGTCTGGTTCGGTGAGAACGAGTTGTGCCTCATTCCAGTTCATCAAATGTCCCGTGGAGTCTCTGTGGAGGACACAGGCGTACCTTACATCGTCTCTGTTAGAGGCATTTCGATGCTCATTCAAGCGGACTGCAAGATCTCTGCCTGTCTCGCCTACATATTTCATGGGACAGAACCCACAGGGGATAGTGTAGACACCTGCTGTAGAAGTTAGAGGTGTGGGGCTGCGTTTCGTAGTGAGGTCTTTGATAGATGATGTGTTTATGGTGGAAACGTTGATGTTACTCATAGCAAGTGCCCGGCGAGTATTCGTGGCAACATCACCACATGGGAGTACTATGAACTGCTTAGGGGCTGTTCCATGGGCGGTTTGTTGAGAATAGCTTGTGCCTTAAGTCTGCAATCTCGGATGAAGAAAGATGGGAACTGAAGACGTGTAAAGGCTTGTGTTATGTAAGTGCATTCTTCTTCTAGAAAACAAGGGCTGGAGATGCGAAGAGCTCTCAAGAAGAAGCCAATGAGGACTCCTCTCTTAGTGCGGGTGTCTTGGTGTGAATAAAAGTGTATAAGATCGTCCTTGTTGGTAGGTTTTCTATACACTTTGAAGAGAAGTTTGTCACTGTCGGGAGATCTGCACAGTAGAACGTCGAGGAAAGGAAGTTTGCCATCATTTTCGAGTTCAAGTGTAAACTTTATTGATGGTTCAACTGCATATGTAGGCGAGACAGGCAGAGATCTTGCAGTCCGCTTGAATGAGCATCGAAATGCCTCTAACAGAGACGATGTAAGGTACGCCTGTGTCCTCCACAGAGACTCCACGGGACATTTGATGAACTGGAATGAGGCACAACTCGTTCTCACCGAACCAGACCTCAGACGCCGACGGTGCCTAGAAGCCTCACTAATCGCCGTCACCGACACTATAGAACGCAACACTGGAAATTACAAAATTTCAAAAACATTGGCATACATGATACTTAAGCACCACCAACCCAACAACACAGGAGTCACATGATTTCAACGTCTACCCGTCCTCATCATAGGCAGAGGTTGTTTTGATAAGGACCTGCCTCGCATGGGCCAGTAGGCCTTCTACAGTGTTCCTCCATTCTTATGTTCTTATGACATTCCTCAGGTCACGTGCGTCACACCTCTCCGCCTATATATATAATGTCTTTCTACCTCTGTATGTTAGAAGTGATCAAGGTCCCAGGACCGAAACGTTTTCTAATAAATATGTCATAGTGTTTGCTTACGTGTCTTTCTAAACCATATATATATATACATATATATATATATATATATATATATATATATATATATATATATATATATATATATATATATATATGTCGTGCCGAATATGTAAAACTGGTCAATTAGCAAGAACTCATTTAAAATTAAGTCCTTTCTAAAATTTCCTCTTATACGTTTAAAGATATGTTTTTTTCATTAATGTTAATGTAAAAAAAATTAATTTTACACCAAAAGAATCTAAGAAAACTTACCTAACCTTATTATAACAAGAACAATTTATTTTAGCCTAACCCAACTAAATATATTTTAGATTTGTTTACAGAAATTTAATACTATACAAACACAGTGAAATATATTTTTTTCATTAGGTTCAGAATGATTTTGGCGAAATTATTACATACACAAATTTTCACTTGTCCTATATGGCAAGATGAAGGTTGCTATTTAAGCCAAGATCGCAAATTCTGCCTATTCACACGACTATATATATATATATATATATATATATATATATATATATATATATATATATATATATATATATATATATATATATATATATATACATATGTATATATATATATATATATATATATATATATATATATATATATATATATATATATATATATATATATATATATATATATATATATATATATATATGTCATTGCCGAATATGTAAAACTAGTCAATTAGCAAGAACTCCTTTAAAATTAAGTCTATTCTAAAAAATTTCTCTTATACGTTTAAAGATATATTTTTTTCATTAATGTTGATGTAAAAAATTATAATTTTGCACCAAAAGGAACTTAGAAAACTTACCTAACCTTCCTTATTAGTAGCGCAATATATTTTAGCCTAACCCAACTAAATATATTTTAGATTTGTTTACAATAATTTAATACTAAACAAACACAGTGAAATATATTTTTTTCGTTAGGTTCAGAATGATTTTAGCGAAATTATTGCATACACAAATTTTCACTTGTCCTATATGGCAAGATGAGCGTTGCTATTTATGCCAAGATCTGAAGTTTTGCCTATTCGGCAGACTTGAAAGTGAATACAGGAAAGAGTAAGGTTATGAGGATAACAAAAAGATTAGGTGATGAAAGATTGGATATCAGATTGGAGGGAGAGAGTATGGAGGAGGTGAATGTATTCAGATATTTGGGAGTGGACGTGTCAGCGGATGGGTCTATGAAAGATGAGGTGAATCATAGAATTGATGAGGGGAAAAGGGTGAGTGGTGCACTTAGGAGTCTGTGGAGACAAAGAACTTTGTCCTTGGAGGCAAAGAGGGGAATGTATGAGAGTATAGTTTTACCAACGCTCTTATATGGGTGTGAAGCATGGGTGATGAAAGTTGCAGCGAGGAGAAGGCTGGAGGCAGTGGAGATGTCATGTCTGAGGGCAATGTGTGGTGTGAATATAATTCAGAGAATTCGTAGTTTGGAAGTTAGGAGGAGGTGCGGGATTACGAAAACTGTTGTCCATAGGGCTGAGGAAGGGTTGTTGAGGTGGTTCGGACATGTGGAGAAAATGGAGCGAAACAGAATAACTTCAAGAGTGTATCAGTCTGTAGTGGAAGGAAGGCGGGGTAGGGGTCGGCCTAGGAAAGGTTGGAGGGAGGGGGTAAAGGAGGTTTTGTGTGCGAGGGGCTTGGACTTCCAGCAGGCGTGCGTGAGCGTGTTTGATAGGAGTGAATGGAGACAAATGCTTTTTAATACTTGACGTGCTGTTGGAGTGTGAGCAAAGTAACATTTATGAAGGGATTCACGGAAACCGGCAGGCCGGACTTGAGTCCTGGAGATGGGAAGTACAGTGCCTGCACTCTGAAGGAGGGGTGTTAATGTTGCAGTTTAAAAACTGTAGTGTAAAGCACCCTTCTGGCAAGACAGTGATCGAGTGAATGATGGTGAAAGTTTTTCTTTTTTCGGGCCACCCTGCCTTGGTGGAAATCGGCCAGTGTGATAATAAAAAAAAATAATATATATATATATATATATGTATATATATATATATATATATATATATATATATATATATATATATATATATATATATATATATATATGTATATATATATATTGTGGAAAATTACATTTACTTGGATGTATTATTATATATCATTACAGTAAATGAACATTGATAATTATTATTTATCAATGTTACATAGACAAGTAGGAATTTGGGACACCTAGGTCGCAAAAAATGTCCCCCTTCGATACCTACCACTGTCATAACCACAAGTTGCTCTAGACCTATTAATTAAATGAAATATGCATTCACCAGGAATACTGGTAAATATATAAATTTGTGGACTGTATATTAAAAAATGATTATATATAAATTCACATATACATAACAGAAGGAAAATATATCTTAATATCACTCACCAATTTGACTGGATATTAAGTTGTATCATACTCCGAAAAACCTCACTCTAACTAAATTTATGAAAACACTGGCCAGAATTATACACAAATCTAGAGAGCTTATCTGAGGTTCCTGGAGCTGTCTTGTCCAGTCGTCTGATATCTCAAGTTATGCAGGAATGCACATCCAACAATTTCGCCTCCTATTTAAGAGGTGTCAATCCAATTTTAACCTCTAGAGCACGAAAAATTCTTCCCATTATATTAACGTTGCATCCAATTCAAAACCAAGATGGCGAGTCCTGTCTGCGCAGACGCAGGCTTTCCGTTTTCTGTGACATAAATATTATTAAATACAGTATGGCCATCTATTTACATATAAATACTGTATTTCTGGAAAATATATACAGTATTTTCCTCATATATAATATAGGGAGGTACCACCTCTAGAACTGTCCTAGGGACCCTCATCTTCAGATAAAAGAATAAACTTGCTTCAGGGAAAACTCAAGGTTCTCCCTGAAGCTGTTTGAGAATTTTCTCCTACCACCCCTATATTTTAAGTATGTTTTATTTAAAGACGAAATACATTGGCCAAACATTCACGAAAATACAACAGAAAGTAAAACAACATAGGTAACTCAGAGCTACATCTCAAGAACTATCACACTTCTAAGTGCATCATCAGGAGCTGTGCACTGCTACAAGGGCAGCAACAGGAGATATAGGGTGAGTTTTATCAGAGTCTGGTAGCGCGGTGGCAGCAGCCAGTGTATGACAGGAAGAGAGGTACAGCAGAATGCCAACCACACACCGGTGCCCCACACCCCACCCTATATGGGGTCGGGTATAATAGACCCTGCAGTTTGCAGATACCATGAGGTAAAATAACTAGGAGATAGGTAATAGCTAGCCTGAGCTCTAACCGCTAGGAACAGGTCATGTGACATAAGAAGTTATATTACAGCAGTGGATCATTTACATGCATAATGCTGCTAATGTGAACAACCTTCTAACTATGAAATAGAAGGAATAAATCCTTTATTTTGTCAACCCGTAATACCCGATGTTGCAGAACTATTTGAAATATTCAGGAAATACTCTGTGTCAGTTAATATGTTTGTGTGAATTCTCCTATTCAGGTTTTTCTTTCTTAAAATAACTAGGCTATTCCTAATTTTTCCCTTTTAACACCATTACTATCATTATTATCCACTATCATCCGCTACCAACATTATTATTATTATCATTATCTTTATAATATTCTAGCAACCTAATTCAGTATACCACTAAACTAGTTGCAATCACCATGTTGCAGTCAACTATGTGCACCTTGTACTGCTGTACCTAGACGGGTGAGGTCCTCAATAGGTCACTCTGCCTCTCTTTTGGACTATCCTAGGATGATCGCCCATGTGCACCTGTACCTAAATGAACCCCCATGACTAGTTCCTTACTACTGATATTATATCACTCAGGTTGCAGTCTGTACTGCAGCACACCACCTAAACCACCTGTAGCATTACGATACTTGTATGCAGTTGTTTAAGGCTGTGCACAATAGAATCCACTAAATAACTATGGGGTTTGTACAGCCCATAATTTAAGTTATTTACATCATTCCTATCATGTTTCAAGATGGAGGACTCAATTATGTTTCTATGCATGATGGAACTGTTGGGTACAATCATCTGGGCGGCAGCCCATCCCAGTGGGCGACTGCAAGAGCTGACATGGTTAATGACAGCATTCGACACATGGCATGTCCTGACTGAGAACTGGTGTTGGGATAATCTAGTTTACCTGTCTGAACAATGTATGAGAACTGGAAGAGAGTGCATGGGACCTTGTAGACACCACCCACATTACTAGGCAGTGTGCTTTTAATCAATTTCTGTTTCACTGTCCCAGTGTTTCAGAAAGTCAGATTTATATTGAGTTTTTTAGCGCCTCATGCACGCAGACCAAACTGTCATTGTATGGCAAGACCAATACATTTTCCTGCAGGCATTTCCTTAGGTTCAGTCCTGTAGAAACTCTTCCTAGCTGATAGAAGAACCTTCTCAACAAAATCCCTGGGGTATTTCTGTTTTGTGGCTATGTTAAATATCTTGTTGATTTCATCTTCTAAATACTAAGGACTGCAAATATGCTAAGCTCTCAGGAACATTGTAAGGAAAACACTTGTGATGAATGGTTTGAAAAACCGACAAGTTGAAGATTGAGACACTTATGCAGCATATGGGAATCTTTATTCAGGAAACGTTTCGCCACACAGTGGCTTCATCAGTCCAATACAAAGAGGAAGGCGTAAGGAGAGGAGGAATATGAGGTAATCAGTCCCTCAACCTGGAGTCGATGTGTTCAGTCCATCAATCTTGATGGACTGAACACATCGATTCCAGGTTGAGGGACTGATTACATAAGAACATAAGAAAGGAGGAACTCTGCAGCAGGCCTGTTGGCCCATACTAGGCAGGTCCTTTACAATTCATCCCACTAACAAACATTTGACCAACCCAATTTTCAATGCCACCCAAGAAATAAGCTCTGATGTGAAAGTCCCATTACCTCATACTCCTCCTCTCCTTACGCCTTCCTCTTTGTATTGGACTGATGAAGCCACTGTGTGGCGAAGCGTTTCCTGAATAAAGATTCCCATATGCTGCATAAGTGTCTCAATCTTCAAGGAAAACACTCCTTTTAACCCTAGAGTCATGATTGGAATAATGAATGTATGATTACACATTGGTAGGTTCCTGTAAGTTGTAAATTTGAATCTTCTGTCATAGCTCCTGGCCCTGCCTCTTCACTGATCGCTACTGGATTGCCTCTCCCTGCTCCAAGACCTTAATCATACCTCGTCTTAAAACTATGTATGGTTCCTGCCTCCACCGTGTCACTTGCCAGACTATTCCACTTCCTGACAACTCTTTGACTAAAGAATTACTTCCTAACATCTCTTTGACTCATCTGAGTCATCAACTTCCACTTGCATCCCCTTGTTTCTGTGTCCCATTTCTGGAACATCGTGTCTCTGTCCACCCTGTCAAGTCCTCGCAATATTTTGTATGTCGTAATCATGTCCCCCTTAACCCCCCTGCCTTCCATTGTCGTCAGGCCGATGTGTGTGTGTGTGTGTGTGTGTGTGTGTGTGTGTGTGTGTGTGTGTGTGTGTGTGTGTGTGTGTGTGTGTGTGTGTGTGCGTGAGTGTATAATAGTCATAAAATACACTTTCGATCATTATTCATGATCTTTAGCAATATATTTCATAAGAAAAATTATGTAAAAGATTTCCTTTTGACTATTAACCTAAATTTCCTACGACTTGTATGTGTTTATTGCCATCTTAGTTGTGGTGTGCAGTGTTGCAACGAAGGAAGTATGTGAGAGCTGTGCAGTGTTGCAACGAAGGAAGTATGTGAGAGCTGTGCAGTGTTGCAACGAAGGAAGTATGTGAGAGCTGTGCAGTGTTGCAACGAAGGAAGTATGTGAGAGCTGTGCAGTGTTGCAACGAAGGAAGTATGTGAGAGCTCGACTGTCAAGACAATAAAAATCAAGATGACTCCAGCAATAATTGCAAACTCTGTAATGTTTCGTCTTATTACTGAAACAACATTGTCACTTGGATTCACGAACTTGGTGATGTTTACACCTGCTGACTTTGGTAAGTTGAAAATCTCAACATTACTTAAATTATATAAACACATTGAAATTTTTTTTTTCAAAAAATTTTGCGGAAATAAATTTGAACATAACGAAGCAAATATATATATATATATATATATATATATATATATATATATATATATATATATATATATATATATATATATATATATATATATATATATATATATATATATATATATTCGGTGCTCTTGGGATATTCTGAAGAGAAGTTGCAGAGATTGGTGGATGAATTTGGTAGGGTGTGCAAAAGAAGAAAATTAAAAGTGAATACAGGAAAGAGTAAGGTTATGAGGATAACAAAAAGATTAGGTGATGAAAGATTGGATATCAGATTGGAGGGAGAGAGTATGGAGGAGGTGAATGTATTCAGATAATTGGGAGTGGACGTGTCAGCGGATGGGTCTATGAAAGATGAGGTGAATCATAGAATTAATGAAGGGAAAAGGGTGAGTGGTGCACTTAGGAGTCTGTGGAGACAAAGAACTTTGTCCTTGGAGGCAAAGAGGGGAATGTATGAGAGTATAGTTTTACCAACGCTCTTATATGGGTGGGAAGCATGGGTGATGAATGTTGCAGCGAGGAGAAGGCTGGAGGCAGTGGAGATGTCATGTCTGAGGGCAATGTGTGGTGTGAATATAATGCAGAGAATTCGTAGTTTGGAAGTTAGGAGGAGGTGCGGGATTGCCAAAACTGTTGTCCAGAGGGCTGAGGAAGGGTTGTTGAGGTGGTTCGGACATGTAGAGAGAATGGAGCGAAACAGAGTGACTTCAAGAGTGTATCAGTTTGTAGTGGAAGGAAGGCGGGGTAGGGGTCGGCCTAGGAAAGGTTGGAGGGAGGGGGTAAAGGAGGTTTTGTGTGCGAGGGGTTTGGACTTCCTGCAGTCATGCGTGAGCGTGTTTGATAGGAGTGAATGTAGACAAATGGTTTTTAATACTTGACGTGCTGTTGGAGTGTGAGCAAAGTAACATTTATGAAGGGATTCAGGGAAACCGGCAGGCCGGAGATGGGAAGTACAGTGCCTGCACTCTGAAGGAGGGGTGTTAATGTTGCAGTTTAAAAACTGTAGTGTAAAGCACCCTTCTGGCAAGACAGTGATGGAGTGAATGATGGTGAAAGTTTTTCTTTTTCGGGCCACCCTGCCTTGGTGGGAATCGGCCAGTGTGATAAAAAAAAATAATAATAAATATGTCGTGCCGAATAGGCAGAACTTGCGATCTTGGCTTAAATAGCAAGGCTCATCTTGCCGTATAGGACAAATGAAAATTTGTGTATGCAATAATTTCGCCAAAATCATTCTGAACCTAGCGAAAAAAAATATATTTCACTGTGTTTGTTTAGTATTAAATTACTGTAAACAAATCTAAAATATATTTAGTTGGGTTAGGCTAAAATAAATTGTTCTTGTTATAATAAGGTTAGGTAAGTTTTCTAAGATTCTTTTGGAGCAAAATTATAAATTTTTACATCAAGATTAATGAAAAAATATATATCTTTGAACGTATAAGAGAAAATTTTAGAAAGGACTTAATTTTAAATGAGTTCTTGCTAATTTTTTTTTATTTAAAATATACAGTATACATGCATATCACACATAATCACAATACATGATAACCATTTATAAGAAAACATCCTTATAACTAACGGTTGACAACCTACCCCTGAACATACATAATAAAATTGCCACTAGCCAAAACTGACATTTGTATTCATATATTGTATGAAAACTGTATATACAAAAGTTTTTATATATAAACTAATGCTTTGGCCTCTTACTGTACGTTGTAGTATTAGTATTTTATGTACCTAAACATTCCGTAGCTATTCATCCCCTAATATTGTATGTTTTATTTAGAGCACAGGTATACAATATACATGTAATCATACATGATTGACTGAAATCACTAAACCTGAAGCTATAATAAGAAATACACCATCCTTGTAACTAAACGATGTACTACCCACACCTGAACATACGTGACAAAAAATGCTACAAAACTTGCATGTATAAACTCTGTATATGTAACTGTAACCATACATGAAAAACTTGCATCAAGAACATAGGACTTAACAAAAACAGTACCAGGGTTGTGACCTAAATTAATATACACTTTAAATGAACCAAAACCAAACATATATAAATTTTTACATAAAACAAAGTGACATTAAACAATAAGTTGATATATGCCTCCTCTCACCACACACAAGGTACACAGTATGAACAGTTTGGAAAATAACCCCGTAATCCGTATATGTGTATATAATCCTATCTCATTAACCTCCAATCAGAGATGAGCCCTTAATAGGGCAACGTTCAATGCTGTCTCCTATAACACAAAACATTCTAGTACACCCCCCCCCCTTTTCCCCCTCATTTAGACAACCACCACTGTCTCTCGGCAGCATACAGTTCCCTGTCACTCAGTCTCCCAGCTGTACATGAGCATATAAGCCTGTCACATCGCAACAGTATCTCAATCACAACAAACCACACCCAAGCATTCTTACTGCATACATGCGTACAATACCTCTAAACAATAATATATACCTCAACCCTCTGACAGAGGTGTGATGGTAAGTGACCAAGCATAGCAAGGCGTTATATACACAGAGAGTAATACAGTCATCCCATGGGACACGCATGCAAAGATATAAACCTAAATTCTCCACTATCAAACTGGATCACACACTTAATCCAGCTAGCATCACACGTACCTCCTGACACCTACTGACCAGCTAGCATCACACGTACCTCCTAACACCTACTGACCAGCTAGCATCACACGTACCTCCTGACACCTACTGACACACTGAACCTTCCCTCGTTTATATCTGAGCCATACACCCACACCACACCACACACACACACACACACACACACACACACACACACACACACACACACACACACACTTAATCCAGCTAGCATCACACGTACCTCCTAACACCTACTGACCAGCTAGCATCACACGTACCTCCTAACACCTACTGACACACTGAACCTTCCCTCGTTTATATCTGAGCCATACACCCACACCACACCACACACACACACACACACACACACACACACACACACACACGCACACACACACACACTTAATCCAGCTAGCATCACACGTACCTCCTGACACCTACTGACACACTGAACCTTCCCTCGTTTATATCTGAGCCATACACCCACACCACACCACACACACACACACACACACACACACACACACACACACACACACACTTAATCCAGCTAGCATCACACGTACCTCCTGACACCTACTGACACACTGAACCTTCCCTCGTTTATATCTGAGCCATACACCCACACCACACACACACACACACACACACACACACACACACACACACACACACACACACACACTTAATCCAGCTAGCATCACACGTACCTCCTAACACCTACTAACACACTGAACCTTCCCTCGTTTATATCTGAGCCATACACCCACACCACACCACACACACACACACACACACACACACACACACACACACACACACACACACACACACACACACACACACACTTAATCCAGCTAGCATCACACGTACCTCCTAACACCTACTAACACACTGAACCTTCCCTCGTTTATATCTGAGCCATACACCCACACCACACCACACACACACACACACACACACACACACACACACACACACACACACACACACTCCCGACGGCGAGCCCATTGAAACCCCGGATGACATTCTCAATCCTTGCCCCAGCCATGACAACCCCCCCCACTACAAAGCGAGTAAGATCCCAATAGTTAAACTACGATAACCTACAGGGAAGGCTCCCTCCCACCACGATCCATATATTTCCCTGTTCCTGCAAACCGTCCTATAAAAAGTAGCTGCCAGTACCTGTTTCCTCGCCACCCAATCCCCATTCCCACGCATACCCCACGACACGTACACGAAATCTACCATTAAATATGCCAATGCACGTTGTGTACTCTCTGGCACCCGTCCCACATCCAAAACGAGCGATCTCAACACCGGTATGCCCTCCCCCTCCCACTAGCCTCACAATCCTACTCATCCAATCCCTAACATTCCCCAAACATTCGCAAAAATACACAGCATGATATGCCGTATCCTCGCCACCACACATTCCACACCCACTCTCCTCTACTATTCGCCTCGCCCGCAGGGCCGCTCCTGATGGCAAAATGCCATGCAGGAAGCGGAACATAACCTCCCGCACCCGAGGTCTGAGCTTCAACTTACGAAAACGATACCAAATACCTTCCCATCCATACATGGGGTATATTCCCTCCTCCAGCACCACCACCCGGCTCCCAATTATTCTCGCCAAAACCCCTATGCGAACCTTGCCAGGCTCCTGTAGGACCATGAGGGTACGCAGCACCTTCTCACATTCCCTCAACTCTGCACCCACATACAACCTCTGCACTCCCTCATACAGAAGCTTTAACCCCCCCCCACACCCAACCCGTACATATTCCCTTCGTAAGAAAACACATTTTACCCAACGCCGTAGATCCAATAACCCTAACCCCCCCCCCCCCTGACGTACCGGCAGCATTACCACCTCCCTCAGCCAATCACACCCAGAACCCCATATAAACCTAAACACCTGCTTTAAAATTCTTGTAACTCCTTGTCCCGTTAAGGGGTAAACTGCCGCCACATGCCAAACCTTACTGTATAGTAACGTGTTTACCACGATGGCCCTCTGCAACAATGTCAAATGATACGGGCGCAAACTCCCCAATCTATGCTGCACCCGTTCCACAATACGCTCTGAGTTCACCTCTCTCGACCGCACTTGATTCTCCATAAACACTATTCCACATATCTTTAAGCTATCCACCACCCTCCACTCCACACCAGCATCCCAATCCCCCTGCCAGTTCCAATTTCCCAACTTTAAGAAGCAAGATTTCTCCACATTAACCCTCATCCCCGTAGCCTCCCCAAATGTACGAATGACCTCTCCCACCTCCCGCACAAGTACCGTCGTGTCGTCGACGTATCTTACAATCCCCGGCCCACACCCCACCTCCCCTGCCCCCCCCCCCACAGATACGTGCCTCAATGAGTCTGTAAAAAGGGTCTTGAACACAGGCAAACAGGATTTTTTTTTTTTTTTATTTTTATTTAAAACAACACAATACATTAATAGATAAAAGAACACAGTATCAGTTCTTACACAAAATTATAAATCTCATTGTCTAAAATGTAAATGAAGACAGACGATTAACGTTGTGTTGTCACAACTGTCCCTCATCCCCTATACATTATATCCCATGTTACTATGTTAAGTAAGATTACATAAGATAACATAACAATATTCATCATTATTATTATTATAACCAAAGATGACACCAAACCTACAATCTGCATTATTTTTTCCACTTTGTTATTTATATATCCTTCATACAGAATCCTTACAAATGCCATAACTGATTCTGTAACACTGTTAATTTTATATTTCCATACACTTGTCACGATTACCGTTAATTTTGATAGATCTGATCCTGGCAGAAATTTTTTTTACTAATCTTCCCCCTTCACCCCGAAGGAAAGAAACTAATATCACCAACAGATTAGGTTATATACAAACTTTTACTAGATTTCATCAAATGTTACATTGCTATTTTGACAATGGAGTGTATCACCACCCCTAAAAGAATGTACATTATTATATTTTCCTAAAAAAAAAAATAGAAATTTACTATACATGAGAGTTGTTTAATAACCACTAACTTGTTTATCTGATATATTATGAACTCAGCCATAAAGATAAATTAACCCTAGTCACCAGTTTACTGTACATTGTATCATGTTTTCCTCATAATAACTCCAAACACAGGGAGCCTTCTTATCGTTGAGAAAATTACATTCATACACCACACACTACATTTACACACATGCACCTCCATACCCAGAGCCATTCACACTTGAACACCCAGGTGTTCTTGTGCCATCCCTGCACCAACTAAACGTTGCACCATTACATTCACACTTGAACACCCAGGTGTTCTTGTGCCATCCCTGCACCAACTAAACGTTGCACCATTACATTCACACTTGAACACCCAGGTGTTCTTGTGCCATCCCTGCACCAACTAAACGTTGCACCATTACATTCACACTTGAACACCCAGGTGTTCTTCTACCATCCCTGCACCAACTAAACGTTGAACCATTACATTCACACTTGAACACCCAGGTGTTCTTGTGCCATCCCTGCACCAACTAAACGTTGCACCATTACATTCACACTTGAACACCCAGGTGTTCTTCTACCATCCCTGCACCAACTAAACGTTGAACCATTACATTCACACTTGAACACCCAGGTGTTCTTCTACCATCCCTGCACCAACTAAACGTTGCACCATTACATTCACACTTGAACACCCAGGTGTTCTTGTGCCATCCCTGCACCAACTAAACGTTGCACCATTACATTCACACTTGAACACCCAGGTGTTCTTGTGCCATCCCTGCACCAACTAAACGTTGCACCATTACATTCACACTTGAACACCCAGGTGTTCTTGTGCCATCCCTGCACCAACTAAACGTTGCACCATTACATTCACACTTGAACACCCAGGTGTTCTTGTGCCATCCCTGCACCAACTAAACGTTGCACCATTACATTCACACTTGAACACCCAGGTGTTCTTGTGCCATCCCTGCACCAACTAAACGTTGCACCATTACATTCACACTTGAACACCCAGGTGTTCTTGTGCCATCCCTGCACCAACTAAACGTTGCACCATTACATTCACACTTGAACACCCAGGTGTTCTTGTACCATCCCTGCACCAACTAAACGTTGCACCATTACATTCACACTTGAACACCCAGGTGTTCTTGTGCCATCCCTGCACCAACTAAACGTTGCACCATTACATTCACACTTGAACACCCAGGTGTTCTTGTGCCATCCCTGCACCAACTAAACGTTGCACCATTACATTCACACTTGAACACCCAGGTGTTCTTGTGCCATGCACCAACTAAACGTTGAACCATTACATTCACACTTGAACACCCAGGTGTTCTTGTACCATCCCTGCACCAACTAAACGTTGAACCATTACATTCACACTTGAACACCCAGGTGTTCTTGTACCATCCCTGCACCAACTAAACGTTGAACCATTACATTCACACTTGAACACCCAGGTGTTCCCATCCCTGCACCAACTGCACCATTACATTCAACGTTGCACCATTACATTCACACTGAACACCCAGGTGAACACCCAGGTGAACACCCAGGTGTTCTTGTGCCATCCCTGCACCAACTAAACGTTGCACCATTACATTCACACTTGAACACCCAGGTGTTCTTGTACCATCCCTGCACCAACTAAACGTTGCACCATTACATTCACACTTGAACACCCAGGTGTTCTTGTGCCATCCCTGCACCAACTAAACGTTGCACCATTACATTCACACTTGAACACCCAGGTGTTCTTGTACCATCCCTGCACCAACTAAACGTTGCACCATTACATTCACACTTGAACACCCAGGTGTTCTTGTGCCATCCCTGCACCAACTAAACGTTGCACCATTACATTCACACTTGAACACCCAGGTGTTCTTGTGCCATCCCTGCACCAACTAAACGTTGCACCATTACATTCACACTTGAACACCCAGGTGTTCTTGTGCCATCCCTGCACCAACTAAACGTTGCACCATTACATTCACACTTGAACACCCAGGTGTTCTTGTGCCATCCCTGCACCAACTAAACGTTGCACCATTACATTCACACTTGAACACCCAGGTGTTCTTGTGCCATCCCTGCACCAACTAAACGTTGAACCATTACATTCACACTTGAACACCCAGGTGTTCTTGTGCCATCCCTGCACCAACTAAACGTTGAACCATTACATTCACACTTGAACACCCAGGTGTTCTTGTGCCATCCCTGCACCAACTAAACGTTGAACCATTACATTCACACTTGAACACCCAGGTGTTCTTGTACCATCCCTGCACCAACTAAACGTTGAACCATTACATTCACACTTGAACACCCAGGTGTTCTTGTGCCATCCCTGCACCAACTAAACGTTGCACCATTACATTCACACTTGAACACCCAGGTGTTCTTGTGCCATCCCTGCACCAACTAAACGTTGCACCATTACATTCACACTTGAACACCCAGGTGTTCTTGTGCCATCCCTGCACCAACTAAACGTTGCACCATTACATTCACACTTGAACACCCAGGTGATCTTGTGCCATCCCTGCACCAACTAAACGTTGCACCATTACATTCACACTTGAACACCCAGGTGTTCTTGTGCCATCCCTGCACCAACTAAACGTTGCACCATTACATTCACACTTGAACACCCAGGTGTTCTTGTGCCATCCCTGCACCAACTAAACGTTGAACCATTACATTCACACTTGAACACCCAGGTGTTCTTGTGCCATCCCTGCACCAACTAAACGTTGAACCATTACATTCACACTTGAACACCCAGGTGTTCTTGTGCCATCCCTGCACCAACTAAACGTTGAACCATTACATTCACACTTGAACACCCAGGTGTTCTTGTGCCATCCCTGCACCAACTAAACGTTGAACCATTACATTCACACTTGAACACCCAGGTGTTCTTGTGCCATCCCTGCACCAACTAAACGTTGAACCATTACATTCACACTTGAACACCCAGGTGTTCTTGTGCCATCCCTGCACCAACTAAACGTTGAACCATTACATTCACACTTGAACACCCAGGTGTTCTTGTGCCATCCCTGCACCAACTAAACGTTGAACCATTACATTCACACTTGAACACCCAGGTGTTCTTGTGCCATCCCTGCACCAACTAAACGTTGAACCATTACATTCACACTTGAACACCCAGGTGTTCTTGTGCCATCCCTGCACCAACTAAACGTTGAACCATTACATTCACACTTGAACACCCAGGTGTTCTTGTGCCATCCCTGCACCAACTAAACGTTGAACCATTACATTCACACTTGAACACCCAGGTGTTCTTGTGCCATCCCTGCACCAACTAAACGTTGAACCATTACATTCACACTTGAACACCCAGGTGTTCTTGTGCCATCCCTGCACCAACTAAACGTTGAACCATTACATTCACACTTGAACACCCAGGTGTTCTTGTGCCATCCCTGCACCAACTAAACGTTGAACCATTACATTCACACTTGAACACCCAGGTGTTCTTGTGCCATCCCTGCACCAACTAAACGTTGAACCATTACATTCACACTTGAACACCCAGGTGTTCTTGTGCCATCCCTGCACCAACTAAACGTTGAACCATTACATTCACACTTGAACACCCAGGTGTTCTTGTGCCATCCCTGCACCAACTAAACGTTGAACCATTACACAAAAGTTAAAAAACAAGCTAAGAGAATACATATTTAAATATTATCTATAAAACTGTGTACACAGAAACAACACAACACTTGTTATTCGTAATTGTTTGTGGCATATATACAAACTTTTACCATCATCCATCAGATGATACATTACTAATTTGACACAGGAGTGTCTCACCACTCCAAAAGTAGTTACATTATTATTTTTCCCTAAAAAAAAAAACACACACACACAAATTACTGTACATGAAAGTTTAAGAACCACGAAATCGTTCATCTGATATATTATGATCTAAGCCAGAAAGTTAAATTAACCCTGAACACCATTTTACCTGACATATCTTGATTTCCTCATAATAACGCCACACACCGGGAGCTTTCCTATCTTATAGAACATTACTTTTAACACACACACTACATTCACACACATTCACCTCCATACCCAAAGCAATTCACACGTGCACACAGTTTTACTTGTTCCATTCCTACAACAGCAACCGGAATCAGACTAGTTACCACCCAACCATAATTCATTGCACCTCATACCATCCACCCTTGTCATTCGCTAAAACCATTCCCATACGCGCCACCACCACTGAAAACCCTTGAAAACCCGACTACCAAAGAAAACCAGTCCCCTACATGGTTATCACTGTACCAATTGCAGGAGACGACTGACTGTAATCTCTCCGTAGTTCTCTGGAAAACAAGCTCCCCACTGACTCCCATAAATAAGTTTGTTCCTACCAGCAGTCCTGTATATATGCGCTGCAATTGCCTTAATTCGAATCCTACCCCCAGCATCTCTCATTCCCCAGGAAATATACAGAAAATCCACTACCACATACATAATCGCCCTTTTTACCTCCCGTGATACCCCTTTTACCTCTAATGTTAAAGCTCGCAGGGTCTCTACATTACCCCCACCTAACAGACTAAAAACCCTCGCCAACCACATCCGTACCTCCCTCAATTCTTCACAAAAATAAACCGCATGAAATGCCGTTTCCAGCTCACCACACTGACTGCAGGACGGTTCCCTCACCAAACCCATTAAACTCAAAACTGCTTTTGAAGCTAGGATCCCCATCATGAATCTGTATACCAACTCACGTACCCAAGGCATTAACCTGAGCCTCCGGAAGTCTTCCCATATCGTCCCCCAATCATACAATGGATAGACCGATACACCCTGCAGGATTTCCTTCCTCCCACTCAATGATACCAAACGCCCCACTTTAAGTCGCTCAACATCTTTAACCAATAACAAAACCCTCAGCATATCCTCACATTCAATTAACTCTTTACCTCCCCACCATCTCCGCACATCCCCCATCACCTTCCCCACTCTTACCCCTCTTTCCCCTCCAGCCCTAACGAATGACTGTTTTACATATATCGCTTTCACCCTCTGCCCCAGTGCTAAAAGACCCACACCCCCTCTGCGCACATTCGACATCACCACTTCCTTGCTCAGCCATGCTCTCCCAAAACCCCAAACATAACGTAGAGCACGTCTCTGTATTTCTTGTACGTCCTGTGTTCTCAAAGGATACACTTCCGCTATATCCCAAACCTTACTGTAAACCAGCGAATTAACTATTACCGCCCTCTGCTGTAATGTGACATCTCCCGCCCGTAAACCCCTTAATCGACTCACTACTTTCTCCACTACCCTCTCTGAATTTACCTGCCTAGCCTCCTGCGCATTCGCCATGTATAAAACTCCACAAATCTTCAAATTATCCACCACTGCCCACCCAAACTCCAACCCCAAGCCACCCCCCCCCCACCCAAGCACCCACCTCCAGTAAACACGATTTCGCCCTATTTACTCTCATTCCCGACACCTCCCCAAAAATCCCCAACACCTTCCCCATCATACGCAATTCCTCCACCCCTTCTATCAGGATAGTGGTATCATCCACATACCCCACAATGCCTGAGCGCCCTTCCCTCTCCCCATTTAAAGCTCCCACCCCCTCAACGAGCCCATAGAACGGATGTTGCATGCACGCAAACAGAATTTGTGAAAGAGGGCACCCCTGCCGTAATCCCCTCTCCATTTTAACCAGCCTTCCCAATCTGCCATTAACTTGGACCCTTACCATAGCCGCTGAGTATAGCGTATCAACCCACCTCGCCACTCCCAGTCCAAACCCCAGACGCAACAAACAAGCCCTCAAAAATTTTCTATTCACACAGTCATATGCATTCTCCCAATCAATACCCAAAAGTCCTCCCCCCTCGCAACCCTCCAGAAAGTCCCTTATGCGTCCATGCCCAACTCTCATACTTCGTCCTGGTATACCCATCTGACCCCTGTGTACAACCACACCAATTACCTTCTTCATCCTATTACCTAATATCTTTGCAAAAATCTTGTAGTCAGAACACATTAGTGAGATAGCTCTATACGCACTTAAAACACTCCCTTTGTGTTTGACTTACTTGCTTTTGACCTCCACCAGACGAACCAACACAACCACTCCAATACTTAATGTGTTCCTGATCGCCCTCCCCCCCCCCTTTCTCCTTTGTTGGGCCGTGCGGACGCACTGTGCAGTAGCTCCCACTACACCTGGTTTCTGCGCAGTTTTCACTGTTCAGACATGGCGGAGTACACCGGCAGGAGGATTAATACAGTTTGCATTGAGCTGTTGAGGGGTTCTCTGAGCCCTGCTACGATGAACGTCGTTCTACCTGCAATTATTAGGGATTTATATGGTATCCCTAATGAGGAACTGTATGGTGTGGCCCTTAATGGGATGAAACGAGTATTTGTGAAGTTCCTGAGGAATAGCTACTACAGCAGTGTGGTGGAGGAGTACCAGGAACGACGAATGTGTCTCAACTCGACGATGGATGTGTGCATGCATGACGTATCTACATTCTACACGTGGGTACGAGTGAGGAATGTACCCTTCGAGGCAACTCAGTTTGGTATACAGGAAGTTTTTCGCAAGTATTGAGTCATTCATGAAGCCAGAGGTGGGGTTTGGCGGGATGGACCATATGTGGGCCTCCCGGAAGGGTCATACAACATCAAGATGACTTTAAAGACGCCTATACCTTCGTATGTAATGTTGCCAGGCACCAGAAATCAGGTATATGTGTCGTATGTGGGGCAAAGGAGAACGTGTCGTCTTTGTGGCTCTTTTGACCATATGGCGGCACAATGTGCACGTAGAGTTGCCCCGGGGGTGTTAGTCCCGGTGGAGGACGTCCAGCAGGCGAGTGTGGTGGCGGCGGCGAAGAATGGGTCTACTCTATGGAGTGAGGAGGTGGAGAAGGAGGGTGAACAGATGGGGACGTGTGTCACACTCCCGGTGGAGGAGGGAGATCCTTCTCCAACATCTGAGGTGGTGGAGGAAGTAGTGGAGACGACACAGGAGGTGTCCTTGGAGTCAGTGCTCCAGGAATTCTTGGAGGAGGCCTTGGTAGGGGAGGACATGGATGGACGGATCAGTGAAGAGCAGCAATTGCAAGGCCTGAGTGAGAAGTCGGAAGTAGTAGGGAACACTGGAAAGGATACACTTGTAGTGGCAGAGGTACACAGGGAGGATGTACCTGAGGAGGAGGTGGCTTTGGGAGGAAGCTCTAGGAAGAGACCAGCGGGGTTGACTGAATTAGATGATGTTTTAACACCTGGGCAAAGACCAGGTAAGAAGGTTTTGGCGGAGGTGGTCCGCAAATCCCCTACAGGGGGGGTGTACAGGGTAAATCGGGGGAGAGACAAGGGGGGGTAGGAAGTTCTATTAAAAAGAGTAATAAGGAAAGTGTAAGCAGCTTGAAGGGAAGTGTGAGCAAGCCACAGCGGCATAGGGGTAAGCGGCCGCTCCTTGACCATTCAGGTGTGTAACGATAAATGCTAATGGCTTAAAAACTGAAGTTAAAAGGGTGTGGTTGGAGTGGTTCCTTAAAAGGTACGACGTTGATGTTGGTTTCCTACAGGAGCATAACTATAAGTCAGGTAGTGAGTTGAGATTGAGAGGATATAAGTTGTTTGTGAGCATGGCAACGCTTTTAAAGGGCGGAGTGGCTGTTTTAGTAAAGGAGACAAGTCCCTTGCGAGTCATGGGGTGGGAGGAGGGGGGTGGGGGGAGGGGGGTGGGGGGAGGGTGGTTCGGGTGGAGGGGTGGTGGGGGGAGAGTAGGGTATGTTTTGTGGGAGTTTATATGCCTGCGATTGGTAACGTAAGGATAAAATCAGATTTTGTTCGTGACATTTTGTTATATCATCTCAGGGGTTTACCTGCCATAGCGATAATTGGAGGTGATTGGAATTGTGTGATTAGGCATGTAGACGTAGTTCCTAGGGGGGCGGGGTGCGTGTTGGGTGTTTTAAGGGATGCATTGTGCGATGTCGGGGTGGTAGATGTGGTTGGCAGGGGGGGGTATCAGGTTGAGTATACCTATGTACAGGGGAGTTATGAGGCAAGGTTGGATAGGATTTATAGGAGTGGAGAGAGTTAGAACAGTAGACGTGGGTTTTTCAGACCACAGAGCAGTAGTGGCTGATCTTAGGGTGGATGGTATTCCGAGAATATATCAGGGCTATTGGAAATTAAATGTGAGGCTTTTACAGGAGGAGGATCAAGGTCGGTCTTTTCAGTCATGGTGGAAAGGCTTTTGGGAGGCTAGGGATGAGGAGGTGGATTTGTTAGATTGGTGGGAGTTGCAGGCAAAGGTGAAAATTGTAGAATTTTTTAGGAAGTGGGGCAGGGAAAGGGCACGCTGGAGGTTTGGATTGCAGAATTATTTAGAGGGTCAGTTGAATGATTGTTATGCGGGGGGGAGTAGGGAGGGAGGGGAAGGAGTTATGGGGGAACTTAGGAGTCGTTTAGTAGAGATGCATAATGAACGTTTTGATGCACTCAGGGTCAGGGCAGGATTGGAGGACGTACTAAAGGGTGATAAGCCAACCGGGTATGTTCTCAGAAAATTCAAGGACAGACAGTTGAGGAATACCGTGGCGCATATTGTTGTGGAGGGTGGGGAGGGTTATGTGAGGGGACAGGGTCTCACTGACACAGATTCTATCAGTAGGTATGCTGATGATTGGTTTACGGAGAAATGGAAGAGAAGGGGAGGGGTAGGTGGGATAGAAACATTTAGAGGGATAAGGGTACCGCAGGGTATGGGGCAGAGGGATAGGGAGTTGGAGGGAGGCATTACGGGGGAAGAAGTGGGGGAAGTGGTGAATGGGTTGAGTCAGGGCAAGGCACCGGGAATAGATGGGTTACCTAATGATTTTTACAAAGCGCATTGGGAGGTTCTGAGGGAGTGCCTTGTGGAGGTTCTGAATTATATGTTGAAATGGGGCAGAATGGCACAAACACAGAGAACTGGGGTCGTTGTCTTGGTGCCAAAGAAGGGAGGAGAGGAGAAGGGTTTGGGAGATTATCGTCCGTTGTCGTTAATGTGTACGGATTACAAAATTTTTGCGAAGGTATTGGGGAACAGGTTAAAGAAGGTAATTGGGAGTAGAGTACATGAGGGACAGTATGGGATTCCGGGACGGACTATGAAGAATGGGCATAGTGTGATAAGGGATTTTATAGAGAACTGTCAGGGAGGGGGCGTCCTTGGCTTGGATTGGGCTCAGGCATATGACTGTGTGAAGAGGGACTTTTTGTGGGGATGTTTGGAGAAATTGGGTTTAGGAGGGGGGGTAGTGAGGTGGGTGCGCACGCTGTATGAGGGGGCTGTAATGAGGGTGCAAGTTAATGGTAAGCTGGGGGGGGCGGTGATGATGGAACAGGGATTAAGGCAGGGTTGCCCGCTTTCACAGTTGCTTTTTGCATGCGTGCAACATCCATTCTTTGAGGCTGTGGACGAGGAATTGAGGGAGGTGGGGGGGAAGTATGGGGGGCATAGTAGGTTATGTGGATGATACAACTGTGTTAGTTATGAGTGGGGAGGCTTTACGTAGGGTGGGAGAGGTCATTAGGAGCTTTGGGAATGTTTCAGGAATGGTAGTTAATTTAGCAAAGTCTAGGTTATTGGAAGTAGGAACATGGGTTGGGGGGAGATTGGGGGAGGAGATGGGATGGACGGTTTGTGATAGAATTAAGGTGTGTGGGATATGGTATATGAAGCAATTGCAGGAATGTAGGAGGATTAACTCAGAAGCAGTCACGAGTAGGGTTATAGGCAAGTTAAAAGGTTTGAGGGCCAGTGAAGTGGCGTTACAGCAGAGGGTGTTGGTAATTAATTCGGTGGTGTATAGCAAGGTCTGGGGTGTAGCGGAGGTGTTCCCTTTGAGGGTGCAGGATATACAGGAAATACAGAGGAGGGTGTTGAGGTTTGTGTGGGGGTTTGGGAGGGCCTGGTTGTCCAAAGATGTGGTCATGACGGAGGTGAAAAGGGGGGGTCTAGGTTTGTTGGACTTAGGGCCTAGGGTAATGGTATTATATATTAAGCAGAGGTATTTAAGGGTGGGGGGGCGGGGAGAGGGGTGTTAGGGTGGATAGGGTGATGAGGGATGCTAGAAACTGGTGGAGTGGTAGGGATTTGAGAAAGTGTGAAGATGTAATAAGATTCATGTTGGCAGTGGGGCAGGTAAAAAGGTTGAAGGTAAAAGCAGTGGTGAGTGTGGTGTGGGGAAGGGGTGCATTGCAGGGGGTCGCAGTATACCCCATGTATAACTGGAGGGTCATATGGAGGGAGTTCAGGACGCTTAGGATACCAGCAAGGGTTAGGGAGTTTGGTGTATCGTTTTCTAATGGGTGTGGTGGCATCTAAGTATATGTTGCATAAGATGGGGTTGGTTAGAGAGGCAACATGTTTATTCTGTGGGGAGGAGGAGACGGCATATCATGTGGTATATTTTTGTTCATCTTTGGAAGTGGTGAGAGTCTGGATGGCGGGGGTTATTAGGCTGTTGGGGGGGGGGGGAGTTGGTCTTTTCTTAGATCGTTGTCAATGGATGTTAGTGGGGTAGCAAGTGAGGTGGGTAGGGCTTTGATGTATGTCATGGCAGATTATTTGCATGTTTCTTGGGGTATGAGGCAGATTGCAGGGGCAGTTGAGGATAAAAGCATTAGCAGCGAGGTTTTATAGGACAAGGTGTAGGAATAGGTTAATATATGGGGGGAGATGGGATTCAAGTTTTTCGTTAGGTTATCGTAATTTTACTGTAGCACAGCTTCTAAGGGAACAGGGGGGGGGGAGCAAGGGTAGGGTCTTTTATTTTGAGGGGGGGAGTGTAAGGTTAGGATAGCAGTGTGGAAGGTGGTGTGAGGGTGAGATAGTGAGAGCATATATTTATGAAATGGTTATGTTCCTGTAGAGATATTTGATATTGGCGTTCAGTACCTTGGATACATAGTCATAATTGGAATGCCTTGCATTACATATTTTGGTTGGGTATATTATTGCACTCACTATCGAGGAGAGGTGGTTTAAGTGGCTGTTATGGGTTTTTAGGCCAAGTAGTACTGAACACGTGAAAAAATGATTTACCAGTGAATTATAGTATTTGTTTTTATTAACATTGAGAAGGGGTTTAAAATATAAAATAAAGCAAGTAAACATTGTAGTCAAGTACGTTAGTATAGAATGAAGCTTGTTTTTAGTAGTTTTAACACGTAGCTGCAAGTACTTTCCATATTACCCTTGTGGATTAGTTTTTCTTTAGAAATAATTAGTATACAAGTATTTCCTTTATAACGGTACTTCTTTATAAAAGAAGGATTGTAATATCTTTGCACAAGAGAATGTGAAGAATATGACTTTGTCAAGGAAGTTTAATTGTGTTTCAGATAGGGAGATTAGAATTTTGTGTTTAGTCATTAACAAGTGTGATCTTAAAATAGGATTTAGTTAGTGGTAGGGGTGTACCTGTTTGGTTTTTCATGAAGGGGTTCTTTTTATTATTTGCCCCGTCCTTGTGGGGGGAGAACCCATTTGATATGTTCCAATGATAATTCTAGCTTTGGTTTATATTAAATATTTACATAGGTTGTTTAAAGTTGAGGTAACATGAAGTGTATCCTCTAATTTATGTGTAAAATACATGTTATACAATGATGTTCTGACAGTTTGATTTTCATGGTTGTTCTTTTATTATTATTGATATGGAATATTATGGATGTATATTCTGCCAATTATACAAGTGTGTCCGTGTAGTAACATAATGTACATATCTGTGTTCTTATGTACTTTTTTATTTTTGTTCTGGTTGTTTATGCATAACTGATTTCTGTAATTCTCATTAAGGTTATGAGGTAAGGGCATATTGTCATTGTTAGGTTACTTGAGGGTTTTTTTTTGTCAAAACGGTGCATGAAAATATTTTTTGTATGCACTGGTTTTATTAATTTGTTAAAAAGGGGTTTGGTAGGTCATGTTATTGGTGTGTAAATGGTGGTAATTCACCTATGGGTAACGTGTTATTTAAGTACTGGAATGTGTGGTAGAGGAATTTTGTTAATATCCAGTATAGTTCTTATTATTAATCACTTATACGTTCTTGTATTAGTTGTTAAAATGAGGGGGCAGGGAACCGATTATATGGGTATGACTTTGTATATAGCCTTTTATGTATAATGTACTACGTGTGATTTTCTTTGGATTATATAGTCTTTTGTGAGTAAGAAACTGTATTTTTTAATTTTTGGGGATGGCAATCATGTTAAATTGAAGTGTGTCTCTTACGTATAGGTTAAGAGCTGTCTTAGTTTATGTAACGTATGCATAGTATACATATGAATATGTATTGTGCTTTTTAAATAAAATATAAAAAAAATTCATGACCTCCACCAGACAAGTCTTAATATGCTCCCAATGAACTCTGTAAAAATCATTTGAAATCCCATCGATGCCCGGTGCTTTTCCAGTACTCATGTTAAACACTGCCTCCTCAACTTCCCCCAAACTAATCGCTCCTCCCATCTCCATCCCCTCCACTTCTTTCTGCCCTAACCCACACCCCCCCCCCTCCAACACTTCCTCAAAAGCATCGCCCTCCCCCCCCCCCCTTTCTCCATTTCTCTCGAAACCAGAAATCAGAATAATTATTCATGCCTTCTGTAGTAGTAAGCACCTGTCCCTTATGATATCCACCCATATCCTCGCTCACCTCTAATTGCAAAATAGTTGACTCCTTCTGCCTTACCCTAAAACGTCTTAAAACACTTCCTGAAGGTTTATCCCCCCACAATACAGCCTCCAATCCTGCCCTCACATGCACAGCATCAAATCTGTCATTGTGTATCTCCGTCAGTCTACTTCTAAGTTGCTCCACTGTCCCATACTGCTTCCCCACTTCCTCCTCATAACACTCGTTCAGCTGACATTCCAAATAATTCTGTAACCCATACCTCCACCTGGCCTCTTCCCGTCCCCTATTTTTAAAGAATCCAGCAATACCCGGCTTAGCTCGTTTCTCCCACCATTCCAAGACACACGACCCCACATCCCTTGATCCCCAAAAAGAGTGCCACCAATCCCCAAAAGCCTCACTCACCCCCTCCCCCTTCACAAGTCTCGCATTTAATTTCCAATAACCAGTGTGTATCCTAACCATACCCTCCCAATCAAGATCCGCAATAACCGCCCTGTGTTCCGAAAACCCCACATCGAAGGTCCTAACTCCCAGAACTTGTATTGCCTCCGTAGCATAGAGCCTATCCAGTCGTGCAGCATAACCCCTTCATACAAATGTATACTCAATCCTCCAACCACCCCTCCCCACTACATCTAAAACTCCCACACCCCCCAACACTTTGCGTAAAAACCCCAACACACACCCCGTCCCCCTCGGTTCCACATCACCCTGTCGTATGACACAATTCCAATCTCCACATTCGTCGCTCAACCTTTGGGACGAGCGGACGTGAGCTGAGCCTGCCCTCTGCTGTCAGCCGGTGACAACTTGGTTTTCTCAAAATGGCGCAGCCGGCAAGAAGAAGGGTAAACACTGTCGGCATTGAAGTGGTGCGTGGGGCTGTGCATGCCCACTCAGCTCAAGTTTTATTACCTGCCATCATCAGGGACACATACGGCATTGCCAACGAAGAGCTGTATGGTGTAGCCTTGAACGGGGCATATAGAATTTTTGTGAAATTTCTCAATGCAAGTGTATATGAGGACATAGTCGCCAGGTTCCAAGATCTTTGTGTACCAGTGAATCCTGCAGTGACGGTAAGGCTACATGATGTGTCCCGCCATTATACGTGGGTGAAGATAAAAAATGTACCCTTTGAGGCTAATGAGGCAGACCTACGTGCCGTCTTCGAGAAGTTTGGGACTGTTCATATGGCGACATTGGGGAAATGGAAGGAAGGATCATATTCTGGGATGCCTGAAGGAAGTTTTTCCTTAAAAATGACATTGAGGCATCCTATTCCTTCCTATATTTTCCTAGAAGACTTCAGGACTCAGGTAATGGTGACTTACGCAGGGCAACAACGTACCTGTCGATTATGTGGTGCATATGATCACATTGCTGCGCAGTGTGTTAAGCAACAGGGTACACAGGCGAAGGAGCAGCATAAGGAGGCATCAGAGGACCTTGGGACGTTGGATTTGGCACGACCTGAGTCGGTTTCCTTGAACAAGGCTTGGAGTGTGGAGGTCGAGGAGGCCTTGAGGGAGGAAGAGTGTGTAACTCTTCCGAGAGAGACATGCACTACCGGGCAGGCACCGGCGACCAAAGATGTGGTGTCACTGGGTGAGGACAGGGCCGTGGAGGCTACCATTGATTCAGTCCTCCACGACCTGTTAGGGACCCCAGGAGAGGTCACAGTTGAGGGGCTTGTGGGTGCCCTGGATGCTGCTGGGGTTCCAGGTGGTGAGAGGGGGGGAGGCATGTCAGAGACCCAGGTTGAGGCTGGGTTGCAAATTGGCACAGTGGTGGCGGAAGTGCACGGGGATGGCTTCCAGGTGGAGGCGGGAAGAAAGGCTCGAGTGTCGCGGAAGAGAGCGGCAGTGCCCTCGGACGTGGACGATGTGGATGTGCTCACTCCGGCACAGCGTTCGGGCAAAAAGGTTTGGGCTGAAGTGGTTGAGCATTCACCTGGGGGGTCCAGGGGCAAGGGGCATGTGAAAGCAGATCACAGAATGGTGATTGAAGATCAAGGGCGTATAAAGGGGAAGGGGGATAAAGGTGGTGCAATACGTAAAGGAAAACCTCCATTGACAAATTCAAGAGTCTCTCTATAAATGTTAATGGTCTGAAAAATTCTAGGAAGTGTGAATGGTTTCATGAGATGCTCATTAGGTATGGTGTAGATGTAGTGTTTGTGCAAGAGCACAACCACAAGCCGGGTTGTATGTTGATGATTGAGGGGTATACTGTATATGCGGCACACTCAACGAGATTGAAAGGAGGAGTGGCTATTTTGGTGAGGGAGGCTAGCCCGTTTACTGTACATCATTGTGAGGAGGGGGGTGAGGGGAGGGTTATAAGAGTGGATGGGACATGGGGAAGAGATAAGATGTCTTTTGTGTGTGTTTATGGTCCGGCGGAGGGGGACAGTCGAGTGAAGAATGAGTTTGTACGTGAAGTGTTGGTGTATCACTTAAGGTCGCTTCCAGCATTAGCTGTGGTGGGAGGGGACTGGAATTGCGTTATACGCCGCAAGGATGTGGAACCTAGGGGAGCAGGATATTGTTCTGGCGTTCTGAGGGACCTGTTAACAGGGGTGGGGTTGGTGGATGTAGAGGGGGGGGCGGCGTGGGAGGTGCAGCACACCTTTGTGAGGCAGGGGTATGCTGCACGGCTGGACAGGATATACGTGACAAGGAAAGCTGTGGTGCGGAGTGTAAGGGTTTTGGATGTCTTTTTTTCTGATCATAGAGGTGTTTTGGTGGATTTGGGATGGGAGGGTCGGCCGAACAGGTATAAGAGTTATTGGAAATTGAATGTTCGGTTGCTTCAAGATGTTGAGGGGAGGGTCCTATTTGCACAATGGTGGAAAGGCTTATGGGAAGGGATGGAAGTCAATGGGGATGTGTTGAGATGGTGGGATGTGACGGCGAAGACGAGGATTCGAGAGTTCTATGTCCGACAGGGAAGGCACGAGAATCAGTTGGCTTATGGGCTTATTAGGTATCTTGAGGGGCAGTTAAGGGAGTATTATGAGAGAGGAAGGGGGGGGATGGGAGCCCCTGTGGCTGACATACAAGGAGTGAAGGAACGCCTAATGGAAGTGCAAAATGAGAGGTTTGATGCGGCAAGGGTTTTAGGGGGGTTGGAGGAGGTCATGTGGGGTGATAGACCATCGGCGTGTGTCCTGCGAGGGCAGGGGCGCCGGCGCGTTGCAATGGAAATGGTGGGTTTGAGAGTTCTTGAGGACATCGAGGGGTATAGGGAGGGACAAGACTTGGTGACAACGGAGGGGATGGGAGGGTATATTGATTCTTGGCTTAGTGCACATATGAGGAGTGTGGGTGTGAGAGAGGGGGCTTTAAGAGAGACAGGGGGATGGGTGCGGAGTGTGCTGGACAGGGACGACAGGGAACAGTTACAGGGGCCTATTGTGGAGGACGAGGTGTGGACGGCTTTAATGAGTATGAGCAGGGGTAAGGCACCGGGGATAGATGGGCTGCCTGCGGAGTTTTACATACAGCATTGGGGAGTATTAAAAGATTTTTTGGTGCAATTATTTAATATCATAAAAGAGAGGGGTGCGTTGGGACCTTTGCAGGCGACAGCACTAGTAGTTTTGGTGCCAAAGGGTGAAAGTCAGTGCACAGTGAGAGATTACCGGATGATATCACTCATGTGTGCAGACTACAAACTTTTTGCAAAAATTTTGGGAAATCGTATAAAAAAGGTCATTGGAAAGGTAATAGTGAGGGGTCAATATGGGATTCCGGGGAGATCAATGTATGAGGGGCATGGGGTTATTAGAAGGTTTATTGAGGGTCCACAAGAGGGGGAACGTGGGGTATTGGCGTTGGATTGGAGAACGGCATATGACAGTGTCGAGAGGGAGGCTCTGTGGAGAATCATGGAGTGGCAAGGGTTCGGGGAGGACATTGTGAATTGGGCACGTACTTTATATCGGGGAGCTGGGATGTGTGTACAGATAAATGGGAGGGTGGGGTTGCATGTGAAAATGGGCAGGGGATTGAGGCAAGGTTGCCCGTTGTCACAAATATTATTTGCATGTTTACAGAACCCGTTTTATAGGGCAGTGGAAATGTGCATACAGGAGGGGGTAAGGGAGGACATACGAGGTGGGAGTCCCAGTATCATAGGTTACGTTGATGACACAACTGTCCTAGTGAGTGGGAGGGAGGGATTGGAGGGTCTGGAGAGAGTTATAGATGTTTTTGGGATGGCAACAGGTATGGCAGTGAATGTGCATAAATCAAAGCTCATGATATTGGGTGAATGGGATGGGCAGGAGGGCGGGGGTGGGGGGGTGAGGTGGAGTGTCGTGGACCGGGTGAAAATTTGTGGAGTTGTGTATATGGGTAATGCTCAGATGGCGAGGGAGAATAATTCAAAGGGTGTGGTAGATAGGGTATTGGGAAGATTGTCAGGATTGAGGCCGACACATCTTACGCTACACCAGAGGGTCATTGTGGTCAATGTGCTTTTGTACAGTAAAATATGGCATGTGGCAGCTTTGTACCCTTTGGTGTATGGGGATGTCCGGAGATTGTTGAGCAGAGTTTTCCGTTTTATCTGGGGTTCAGGATGCGATTGGTTGAAAAGAGAGGTGGTAACACTTCCGGTGGCCTTGGGAGGGCTGGGGTTAATTCATTTGGAAAGAAGGTTGAAGTGTGTATATGTGAAACATGGGTTGCTAAGGGCTCGGGGGGAAGGGAGTGGAGGGTTGGGGATGCTGCAGGGAGATCTTCGGAGATGGTGGAAGGGACAAGATTTGAGAGATGGTGAGGAGTTGTTGCGTCTATTGATGATGGTCAGAGAGCCGAGAAACATGCGGGTAGGGTCCATGGAGAGGAAGATATGGCCTAGGGTGGTAGTGGCAACGGAAGGAGTGTACCCGATGTACGCATGGGAAGACATTTGGGGCCGATTAAAAGGGTTACGCATCCGGCCACGCGTGAGGGAGGTAATGTATAGGTTTCTTCACGGAATATTGCCGTCTGGGGTTGTTTTACGAAATAGGCGAATAAGGGAGGGTGGGATGTGTCAGGTTTGTGGGGTAGATGAATCAGCTTTTCATGTAGTTTATTTTTGTGAAAGCCTAGGGATTGTGCGGGAATGGTTAGGGAAAGTAATCCGGTATGTGGGGGGGAAAGGGTTGTCGGTTTTGAGAGCTCTTAGTTTAGATGTAGGTGGGGTTGGGGTAAAGGTTCAAAGGGCTGTGGCTTACTTAATGGTTGATTTTGTGTATATATCATGGGCAATGAGAGACAAAGGGGCGGAGGAACGTAGGATGGCCATAGCAGCATCCTTTTATAGAACAAAGTGTCGCAACAGGGAAATATATGGTAGAAGGTGGGAGAGGGATTTCTCGGAGGGCTACAGGGACTTTCTTTTGAGGGATTTATGGTCTTTATAAGCTGTCAGGGGAATGAACGGGCTGGCCTTCCCAGGGGGGGGGGGTGTTGCAGAGGTCGATTGTGTGAGTGTGTGTGTGGAATTGTGTGAGTGTGTGTGGAATTGTGTGAGGAAGGATGTTGAGGTGATATTCAATGTGGTATTCAATGTAATGTCTTGGTGTTATTGTGAACACCGATGATTATAATTTATCTAAGGATTCCTTCATGTTTTGTAAGGATGTACAAAAGCATGTTAGTATATAAGCATATTTTAACCTGTAATTATACATGTCTACCTATATATGAGCAATGTAACTTGTCATAATAATGAGTTTTCATACCTGTTTTTTAACTATTGGAACGTTTTGGTATTGTATATAATGTAAGATCTTGCCTGGGGTGTTTTTGCTTATATATTGTTACAGATGTTTTTTCACATTTTCATTATATATGTTCAAGTGAATGAGTTTTTGATCTTGTGTATAGCCAGGTGAAACTGGTCAGTTTTTCACTTGGGGGGGGGGTAGGAGTGTAAGTAATCTCTGCAATAGCAGGTCATGTGATACACATGTCATATTATTTTAGATGTCTAATGTTGTCCATTCTCTGTAGGATGTGATGTATAGATTATCTCCGACAGTGTAAATAATCTGTCTGCTGGAGGGAATAATGTGTAAATTTATTTATTATTGTGGTAGGTTTATGTGTGTAGCGTGTTTTTAGGGTGATATATTATAAGACGCTAATTACTATCAAGGACTGTTGGTGGTTATGAGGGGTGATGGCAGACACAGTTACTAGGCATGGGGGGGGGGGGGGGGCCCCCTTGAAGTGTGCACGATATTAATTATTACCATAGGGTATATGAGGGTAGGGTGGATTGTGTTCTATGGTGGATGTGAGCCATCAGGTTCAGACATTCCTTGTATTATAGTGTCAGCCGTTTAGCTGGCTGGTTTGTGTTTATATATATATTGTCATTGAAGTTTTTAATGCTTTTACAAATGTGTATGTATAAGAGATTTGTCACTGTGTATCTAAGGTGAAAGTGGCACGTTTTCATGGGGGGGGGGGAGTGTAAGCTTTACTGGGTGGGTTGTATATGTATGTATGTGTGTGTATGTGTATATGTATGTATATGTGTATATGTATATATGTGTATACGTATGTATATGTATATGTATATATATATGTATGTATATATGTATATATGTGTGTGTGTGTATATGTATATATATATATATATATGTATATGTATGTATGACCACCTTTTCATGTGAAGCACAGTACGTACAAGCGGTGTTTGATTTGAGTGCAGCAGCCAGTTCTGTCATTATATATGTGCTTCTTCAGTACTGTGTAGTCACAGTTGATTATTGTTCACTGCCTCTATCTTGTTACATATTGATTATGTACCCATATATTTTGTACCTGAGTTTGAAATAAAATATAAAAAAAAAAAAAATTCCAATCTCCTCCTATCACAGTAACTAAAGGCAATCCCCTCAAATAAAAAAGCAAAACATCCCTCACGAAAGTTACCTTAACTGCTGCATTTCCATCCGCCGGCATGTATACTCCTATAAAACAAACCCTTGTCTCACCCCACTCTCCCTCTACCTGCACCACCCTTCCACCCCCACCCTCCTCCCACCCCAACACATGCAAGGGACTGGTTTCCTTCACAGCCACAGCAACCCCCCATTTTAACCTCACCGATCCACTCACATATAACTTATATCCCTTCAAGCACAACTCACATCCAAACTTGTAATTATGCTCCTGTATGAAACATATATCCACATCAAATCTCCTTAAAAACCATTCCATCCACACTCTCTTAATCTCAGCTCTAAGGCCGTTAACATTAATGGTGACCACCTTGAATTATTACAATAAAGGCGGCTTTCCCCGCCGCTTTTGAAGGTTGCTCGAAAGACGTGGTTGTTGACTATAGCCACGTTTGTCACTTGGTCTATCCAGACCTCCGATCCCCCCCTTTTCCTTCGACCCTTGCAGCACCACAGAACCGGTGCCACCATTCCCCTGTAGCTCTAGCCCGGTCTTCCAAGGTTTCTTTCCAGATCTCTGCCCTGGCGTTAAGACATCTTCCATATCAGACGTCCCAGCTGCTCGCTTACGTGTGCCACCTCCACACGTTGCCTCAGCATCCATGTCCTCCTGGTGCACCTCAACCACCACCGTGTGCTGCTTACTCTCGTTGCACAAGGTGTTCTCACACTCCTGTGCAGCTGCTACCCCCTCCAATACCCTCCCGTCCTTCTCCCCTTCCTGACTGTCTTCCACCTCCCCCAAGAAGTCTTTCAAGACCTCGTCCAACAGACCATCCTGTTGTAAGTCACTTCTGTCAACAGTCACATCCGTAGATGGTCGCTCAGATACAGTTCCCACAGGTAACGTGGCGCACGCTCCCAACTCCGACTCCGCTCTGTCTACTTCTTCACTCCAACTTCCAGACGCCTGTCTTGCAGCTTCACCTGTCCCAGGTGCCAAGGAGAGCAGCTGTCGTTCCACAGTTGTTGGCACCTGTTCCTTCCGTCCCTGCCTTTGATGACACTGGGCCGCCATATGGTCATAAGACCCGCACAGCCTACATGTCCGATGCTGTCCTGCATAATATACATAAACCTGTGTTCTGAACTCTTCCATCAGAACGTACGATGGTATAGGTTGTCTCAATGTCATCTTCAATGTGAAAGACCCCTCTGGCAGCCCCATATAAGGCCCATCCTTCCACACTTTCAACTCTGCCGAATGGATCTTGCCCTACCTACGGAATACCTCTACAACATCATATTCCAAGGCCTCAAAGGGGACATTTCTCACCTTTACCCACGTTACATAGCTTGATACGTCATGTAGGCAGACCTTCACTGCAGAATTAACAGTCATCCTCTTTTCTTGAAACGCGTCGACTATGCTGGCGTAAAACCCAGCACTCTTGAACTTGATGAAGATCCTGGACACTCCATTCACTGCTACACCATACAACTCGTCGTTTGGTATGCTGTACACATCGCAGATGATACTTGGCAGAAGCACCTGCATTGTAGAGCTACTCAGGGCACCACGTACCAGCTCCACACAGACAGTATTCACCCTGCGTCCATGTCTGTCCGCCATTTTGATTGCTCAAAACAGGCAAACTGCGCAGAAAATCAACTGAATCGGGAGCGCCTGCGCAGCACGTCCACTCGGCCCGGAAGCGAAGAGGACAATGAAAAGCAAACAGGATTTGAGATAGTGGACATCCTTGCCTGAGACCCCACCCCATACACACTGCTTCTCCTATGCGACCATTAATTTGCACACGCACCCGCGTCCCTCGATACAATGTCTCCACCCATTCCACAACCTCTTCCCCAAATCCCTGCTTTAGAAGGATCTGCCACAACGCCTCCCGTTCCACACGGTCATAAGCTCCCTGCCAATCCAAAGCAAGGAAGCCCCCCTTTTCCCCCCAAACCCTCTACAAACCCCTTAAGACGTCCGTGACCCTCGACCATAGATCTGCCAGGCAACCCATATTGCCTTCCAGATACGACACGCCCCACGACACATTTCAGGCGATTTCCCAGTATTTTCGCAAACAATTTGTAATCCACACAAAGTAAAGATATCGCCCGATAATCCTTGAGGGTATTCTGGACCTCTCCCTTTGGGACCAGAACAACCACTGCTGTGGCTTGCAACTCCCCCAACACCCCCTTCTCCTTCATGATATTCATCAACTCCACCAGGAATCCACACATAAACTTCCAATACTGCAGGTAAAATTCACAGGGTAATCCATCAATCCCCGGAGCCTTTCCCGTACGCATACTCACTAATGCCCGCCAAACCTCGCCCTCATCTATCTTCCCACCCAGCGCTACCCGATCACTACACCCCAATGAACATGGCACTAGCTCACAGACACTATGAAATGCTGCACCTCCCACTGCACTACGTCCCAAATACTGCTCATACCATGCATCTGCATAACCACTCATTCCCTCGGTCGTCCTCAACACTTGCCCCTCACGATAATCCCCCACTTCAGAGTGGACGATTAACCTACCAACCTCTGTGGCCGTCAGACGTCGCTGCTGACCTCGTAAAACACACGCCGACTGTCGATCGCTCCATAACACCGCCTCAACCCCCCCCCCTTCACACGCACCACATTAAACCGTTCATTTTGCAGCTCACGAATCCTTCCCTTCAACGTTTCTATCTCCTCTACAGGATATACTCCCCCGTGTCCACCTCTCCCATAGCAATCCCTCAACCTACCCTCTAGGTACTGAAGGAGCCCATACGATTGTTGCATCATGCATTTCCCCTCCCTCACATAAAACTTACGTATTCGTGCCTTAGCCACCCCGTCCCACCACCCCAGTAAATCCTCTATGCCCGCCGTTCCTCACTGAGCTCTGCCCACGTCTCAAATCCTCCCTGCCCCTCCTCATCACTCAGGATCCTCGTGTTTAGTTTCCAATAACTCTTCCACCTCCTGGCCAGCCCATCCCACCCCAGGTCTACCACGACCGCCCTGTGATCTGAATATTCCACCTCCACCGTACGCAAGGACTCCACTCTAACCCGCTTTGTGATGTACACCCGATCTAGCCTCGCCTTGTCTAACAAAAGTGTGCTCCACCTCCCAAGCCCCACCCACAAATACGTCATGTAGACACACATCTCTCAGAAGATCACCTAGGATAGTGGAAAAATGCCCTTCCCCACGCGGCTCGACGTCTGCCATGCGAATAACACAATTCCAATCCCCTCCCACAATAGCAACAGGTGGTAAAGAACGGAAAAAATAAACGAGCTCATCCCTCACAAAATCCGCTTTCAGACGTGCATCACTCTCTGTGGGTGCGTACACACACACTAACGCCACTCGCTCGCCCATCCACCATCCATCCACTCTGATAATACGCCCCCTCGCCCCCCCCTTCACTTCTACTAACCACAAATGGGCTCGCCTCCCGGAGTAGGACTCCCACCCCTCCCTTCAAGCATCCCGTCTGCATCACAAAACCCCTATAACCATTCACCTCCAATACACGCCCCACCTTGATATTGTGCTCTTGCACAAATACAACATCCACTCTATGCCGGCACAAGAAACTTGCAAACCACGCACGCTTCACATCCTGGCACAAACCATTAATGTTAACTGTCATACACCTTAGGCCAGCGGTAGTTTCTTCCCCCTGTGCTTTGACACCTTCCTCACAACGCCACCATGTCCTTTCGGACCTCCTTTATGCATGTCCCTACTGGCAGCCCTAACCCCTCCCCGGTCCAGCTCCGGGTCCAAAGTCCTCGAGGGACCACCACCATCCTCCTCCACCACCACCACCTTGCCAGTCCTCTGTGCTGGAGTCAGGACATCATCTGAATCCGATGTCACAGCCTCACGCTTGCGTGCGACTCCACCTGTTCCCATCCTCACCTCCTGTGACGCCTCACGGTGAACCTCCACTTCCACCACATGTCTGACCTTCCCACCCTCTGGGCACAGTGCCCCGTGAGACACCACCAAGTCGATGGGCTCAGTTTGCTGTCCACACAGGTCTGCAGCGTTCCTCACATCAGCCCTCGTCACCAACTCGCCCTCCCCATCGGACTGGGGAAACAGCGAGGTGAGCACATTCTCCAGGACCTCGTCAATGGCTTCCTCCGCCGAACCATGCCGTCCCCCACCATCAGGCAAAATGGGTCCCACATGGCCCCCAGCCACAGGGGCCGTCAGGTCCGCATCCGCCACTGCCTCTGCCTCCACCTCCTCACTCCACAGACGACCAGGCCCACGTCCTTCCTGTAGCTCTAGAGCACGTCCAACTTGCCCAGGTTCCCCTGCGGCAGTACATTCAACACCATGGAGCCGAGTCTGTTGTTCACAATATGCAGCAATGTAATCATAACCACCACAACGCCTGCAGGTCCTGCGTTGCCCAGCATAGGACACCGTGAGCTGAGTCCTGAAGGCCTCCAATATAACATATGATGGAATGGGGTGCTGTATCGTCATTTTCTGCGAAAACGTGCCCTCTGGGTATCCCACGTATGCACCTTCCATCCACTTGCCGGGCTGTGCAAGGTGAACGGTCCCGTAGTCCTTAAAAACATTGCGTATGTCCGTTTCATCAGCCTCAAACGGTACATTTCGCACTCTAACCCATGTATAATGCCTGAAGACGTCATGAAGGCGGACACTCACCATAGAATTGACGTCCACTCGAACATCCTGGTATTTCTCTACCAGCCTCTCATTGACGCCGGTGTTCAGCAACTTAACAAACACCCTGTATGCACCATTAAGTGCTACACCATACAATTCTTCATCCTGAATACCATACGTATCCCGGATGATTAATAACAACAGCACACGAGCAGCTTGCGGTGAAATTGCCCCGCGAACCAGCTGGATGCCCACAGTATTTACCCTCCTCCTTACACTCTGCGCCATATTGGAAAAAAAACAGGAAGTCTTCCAATCGCCGAGAGAGGGCAGCAGGCGTACGTCTGCTCACACCAACAGACGAGCAGAGGCATTATTCATGGTTATTCTTGCTAATTGACCAGTTTTACATATTCGGCACGACATATATATATATATATATATATATATATATATATATATATATATATATATATATATATATATATATATATATATATATATATATATATATATATTAGGATGGGTCCACCTCTGGTGTAAATTGTGGGACCCATAGCCTAGGAGAAGTGGATAAAAAGGCCTCAAGGAAGAATATATATATATATATATATATATATATATATATATATATATATATATATATATATATATATATATATATATATATATATATATATATATATATATATATATATATATTTATATATTGTTACGCCTGGTCAAGTTATGCATTACTTAGAGCCGATATCACTTAATATATTGCGAACTTGCTTGTTAATAGCTAAAACAACCAAGTCTGACTGTATAATATTATCTGTGGCCTCATATGAATTACCAAATGGAATCATGTAAATTTATGTACATAGTAGAATTATTAAGGTTAGGTGTAACAGTGCGATGTGTGAAGCACTTGGTAACAGCCAGTTTCTGGTTAACACGCTCACCCTCTAAGTGTATGTCACGTGACCTTCCTTATGTCAGGTCACACCTCCCCCAGTACAGTCAGTAGCAGGCGATCTACAGCTCAAGGTGCATTGCTTAGAAGTCCTCTGTTGTTACAGAGCCATGTTTCCTTAGATTTTTTTTTTATATTTTATTTAAAATGCAGTATACATTATACATGGAAGTAAACCCATGTCGCTAAACCAATCAACATGGAACAACAAAATTAAAGTACAACATACGTATACACAATCCAAAAAGAAAAAGTTACACTTCACACAAGTGTACCAACAACATATCCAGATAATCTACTTCAGCACACTTAAACATCTTATGCCAAGTTTTATATACAAAACAATTCTTAAAGGTAAAAACCTCACCACATACCATTAAAACCTATACATCCCCCCCCACCAAAGATACATTTATAAAGTCGTACATATGTGCTCTGGAAGTAAAAAGGTACTCCCCCTCCCCCTCATCAAATACCAACAAAACATTAACATACTATAAGAGTGCAGGATACTACTTGCTCTAAGTAACAATTATGAAAACTTTGCCTAGCATACAAGGATAATATAGTCTATATCAACACGGGTGCAATCCACCCAAGACTTCTTCATACACTATATACACTATACCAGTATTAATACATAATATACACCGCTACTTGAACTCATGTGCATACCTGATCCAACAAAGTCATCTAAAAATGTGTATTAACATATATCAATATACATTTTTATATTACCTTACATATACTCTTAAATGTGACTTGAAACATTAAAATAGCAAAGGGAAACCAACAGCGTGTACTTAAAATATATAACACTACCCTGCACATACAGTGTCACACGACATGTACTATATAATCTTAACCAGGCCGCTGAAACATTATATGTTAGGCCTTATGTACCAAAATACAATCTCGCATAATATTAAAAACTGTACCACGTTACTCATTACAGCTATTTACACTTCCGAGCCTTCAGATATACAGAAATTGTGTCTTACAGAATGCATCCTACAAGAAGGGAAACCCCGGACTTTGTATCACAGCATATTCTAATCAGTCATATGGCTGACCTTAGTAACACCATGTAGTATGTGCTTTCTATAACATCTTTGAAGACACTCTCAACAATAACGAACAGTTATTCTCACACACACTACCCTTTCATGCACCTTATATACACACAATGATGTAGTGCTCCTATACACTACGTACATGTACTATCCAAAATCTTCACAACATAAAGGGAACACATGTGTAATAACACCACACTCGCTACACAGGAAAAACATAAATGTGTCAATACAAATCCAGTCACTATAAAAGCCATCCACACATCCCCACTCAAGAAACTAGCCCGTCGTTACCCCTTACTTTACACTTAAATCCCATAAATCCTTCAACTTAAAACTCCGGTATCCCTCAGTAAACACTGTCTCCCACCTTCCCCCATAAAGATCCCTATTGCGACACTTAGTTCTATAAATGGTGGCCGCTAACACCTTTATTCTTTCATCCACACCCACCTCCCTCACACCCACCTCCCTCACACCCACCTCCCTCACACCCACCTCCCTCACACCCACCTCCCTCACACCCACCTCCCTCACACCCACCTCCCTCACACCCACCTCCCAGACGTATAAATAAAATCAGTAACCACATACACAACCGCATTCACCACCATCTGACTCATCCCACCTATATCTAAACTTAACACCCTTAACACCCCACCTATATCTAAACTTAACACCCTTAACACCCCACCTATATCTAAACTTAACACCCTTAACACCCCACCTATATCTAAACTTAACACCCTTAACACCCCACCTATATCTAAACTTAACACCCTTAACACCTGTAACCCTTCCCCACCCACTAACCTAACTACCCTACCTAACCATACCCTCACAGCTTCTAAACAATTACAAAAATACACCACATGAAAAATAGTCTCGGAACATCCACACGCTTTGCACTCCCCTCCCTCCCTTAGTCTCCTATTAAATAACACAACACCAGACGGCAAGATTCCATGTAGAAACCTAAACATTACCTCCCTTACACCTGGTTTAATACGCAATTGCCGTAAACATTTCCAGATATTCCCCCACGCATACATGGGATATGCCCCCTCAACTGCCGCCACCACAGACCCACCCCCACCCTCTCAAGAATCCTCAATTTAAAGGCACTTCGGATCCCTCACCATCATTAAAACCCGCAACATGGCCTCACCAATCATTAAATCCTTACCCCCCCACCATCGCTGCATATCCATACGCATTCTAGCCCCCCTCTCCTCTCCCCCACCTCCCTCAAATAGCCGCGTTTTAGATACTCATCATACGCTTTTCTGAAGGTATAAGCCCCCCCCCCGGCTAACGGGAAGCATCACCACCCCTCTACTTAGCCAGTCACAACCCGATCCCCATATAAATCGGAAAATCCCATGTTGCAGCCGTTGCACCTCTCGCCGCCTCAGTGGGTATATTGCCACCACGTGCCATATCTTGCTACACAACAGGACGTTCGTCACAATGGCCCTCTGATGCAGCATTAGCTACTCCGTCCTCAAACCACCCAATCTTTTCAATACCCCATCCACGGTGCGCATCGAATTGACCTCTTGCGCGACCCTATCATTCTTAGCATACACTATCCCACAAATCAAGAGCTGATCCACCACACTCCACCCGCGCCCTACAGTTCCACCTCTATTTACGTTATTGCCTAGGTCCATATACTTAGACTTTGCCACATTAATTTCCATCCCAGTAGCCTCGCCAAACACATCTACCACCTTTCCTACCTTGTGTAAATCCTTCTCATCCCTCACCAATACAGTTGTATCATCCACATAACCCACAATACCCGGCCGACCCTCTCGTTCTTTACTAACCCCTCCACTTGCGATACTCCACCTAACTGCCCTATAAAAGGGATCCTGGAGGCACGCAAACAATATTTGCGACAGAGGGCAACCCTGTCGCAAACCCCTTCCCATCTGAATGTTAACACCTAGCCTTCCATTAACCTGTACTCTCATAGATGCTCCCTGATACAATGTTTTCGCCCAAGATATAATTTCCCTCCCGAATCCCTGCCAACGCATGAACCTCCATAACGCCTCCCTCTCTACACTATCGTAAGCCGCTCTCCAATCCAATGCCAAAACACCACCACCCCCCAACTCCCCCTCTGCTCTATAAAACTTCTAATAACTCCATGCCCATCATACATTGTCCTACCCGGTACCCCATATTGTCCTCTGTCAATTACTTTACCTATCCCCTTTTTTATTCTATTCCCTAAAATTCGTGCAAATAACTTATAATCGCCACACATAAGCGATATTGCTCGGTAATCCTCTACCGTAGTCTGTCCACCTTTCGGAACTAATACCATGACAGCAGTCCTTTGCTGCTCGCTCATTTCCCCATCATCCTTCATTACATTGAATAACCTAACTAAAAATCCTCTCAATACTTCCCAATTCCTAACGTAAAAATCATTAGGCAACCCATCTACACCTGGCGCCTTACCTAAACTTGCACCAGACAAAGCATGCGAAATCTCACTTTCCGTGATCGGACCTTCTAATGTTACCCTATCTGTACCATCAATCTCACATTGCACAAAACCTCCCATTTCCTTTAAAGCCTCATCTTTAAAGCCTCATCTAAACCATGCATCTAGATATCCACTCATACCCTCTGTCGTCACTAATACCTGCCACTCCCTATACCCTTCCATCCCCACATGAACAGTTAATCCCATCATCTCCGTCGCCACTCTTCTCTTACGCTGTCGCCTCAACACGCATGCCGAAGGCCTGTCACCCCATAACACCTCTTCCAGCCCAGCCAAAACTCGCGCGCCATCAAATCTTTCATTTTGCAAATCCCTAATACGCTCCTTTAATCCCTCAATATCGTCCACCGGATAACTAGCACTCCCACGCTCGTAGCAAGCTCTCAACTGCCCCTCAAGATAAGATTGATACCCATACTTCAACCTGGTATATTCCCTCCCACTACGAATATTAAATTCCTTAATACGAGATTTCGCCACAGTCCCACCAACTAACCAGATCACCATTCCCAGGCGCCTCCTCCACCAACTCCTCCCACAATTGAACAAATGACTGTCGAGACTCTTCTTCCTGCAACAACTTTACATTCAACTTCCAAAACCCCTTACACCTTCTTGGCAACCCCTCCCAACATATATCCACCAAAACACCCCTGTGATCAGAAAATACTACATCCATTACCCTCACACTATGTATTACGACTGTCCTGGGCACGTACAATCGATCGAGCCTAGCCGCATACCCACGCTTAATAAATGTGTGCTCCACCACCTCACTTCCCCCAACATCAATCAATCCTACCCCGGATAACAATTCTCCCAATATTCTCAAACAATGCCCTGCCCCCCTCGGTTCAACATCCTTACTCCTTATCACACAGTTCCAATCACCTCCTATCACAGCAACCCCCGGCAATCCACGCAAATAATATACCAGAACGTCCCTCACGAATTTATTCTTTACCCTTACATCTCCCTCTGCCGGACCATACACACACACCAACGTCATCTGTACCTGACCCCATAACCCATCCACACGAATCGCCTTCCCCTCTCCCCCCTTACTATGCCTGACAACCAACGGGCTAGTTTCTTTCACCAAAATGGCCACACCTCCTTTCAATCTGACTGCATGCTCAACATACACATTACATCCATCCACCTTCAACTCATAACCCGGTCTATAATTGTGCTCCTGCAAGAACACAACGTCAACATCATGACGCACCAAATATTCCCTAAACCACTCACACTTTCTCTGAGACCTCAAGCCATTGATGTTCAATATCAGGCACTTAAAACCGACAAAGGGGGTTTCCCTCTTGACACTACCGACTTATCACCTGAACGTTTCATTGCACCCTTTTCCCTACCCCCCCCCTTTCTGGGCACACTTGCTCAACCCCTGCCCCTGAGTGCCACTTGAACCTCTCCGCATGGCATCCGCCCATGTTTTCTTCCCAGGCCGTTGTGCGGGCGTAAGCACGTCGTTGGAATCAGAAAGTACTGCTGCGCGCTTACGCGTCGTACCCTCGACCTGCATCAAGTCATCCAGCGCAGTGCCATGATGAACCTCCACCTCCACAGTTCTCACCAACTGGGCATCCTTATCACACACTTAAGGCCGAGCTGGCATCACCACGCCCTCCTCAACTGCAGACCCATGATCCAGGTCTGTACCAACATCCTGACAAGGACGCTCATTGCCCAAAATGTTCCCAAACGTCGACACTATCGACGTTTCCGCATCGCTACCATTCACTTCCGCGATGACCTCATCCAGCACTTGTACAACGTCCAGGGAAGTGATGTCTTCCCCCCGCGTAGCCCCTGCCATCTCCTTTTCTTCGGCCCTCTCAACCTCCTCACTCCATGTCAAACTCTGCTGAGGCAGAGTCGAATACGGCTGATCTCGATCCTCTCTCCTTTCCTCCATATCTCGTTGCTGCTGGTCCTTATCACCACGTCGTCTTTCACATTGCGCAGCCAGGTGATCATACGACCCGCACAAACGGCAAGTGCGTCGCTGCCCAGCGTATATCACAAAAACATGAGTCCTGAAATCTTCCATCACCACGTACGATGGAATAGGATGTCTGAGCGTCATCTTGACAGAGAATGTGCCCTCAGGTATCCCCACATACGGGCCAGCTGACCACCTTATTGCAGTGACCGTATGTATTGTGCCGTATTTACACATAGTGAACCGGATATCAGATGCATCCGCCTCAAACGGCACATTCATGATCTTAACCCATGTGTAATAGCTGGATACATCATGCAATCTCACCGTCACAGCATGATTAACTGGTATGGCCACTTCTTGAAACTTATTCACCACTGTCTCATACACATTCGCCGAACTAAATTTTACAAAAATCCTCTTCGTACCGTTCAGTGCAAGTCCACAAATCTCCTCAGTGGCTATTCCGTAGGTATCTCTGATGATTGCAGGCAGAAGCAACTCCATTGATGGCCCCGTTACAGCTCCACTGGTTAATTCAATGCAGACAGTATTTACCCTGAGCCGGCTAGCCTGCGCCATGTTTGTGAAAATAATACTGCCACCAGACAACTCCAGGGGGCAGCAGCAGCACACGTCCTCTCCACTCAAGGGTTGAAAGACGAATGGTCACACCTCCCCCAGTCCAGTCAGTAGCAGGCGATCTACAGCTCAAGGTGCATTGCTTGGAAGTCCTCTGTTGTTACAGAGCCATATTTCCTTAGATTATACTTTAGGTGCTCGTGGGCGACTCATCCGTGTATTACGTCAAATATCAACTATCTGATACCTTCACCGGTGATCTGATAACCACTGCATAATAACTAGCAGCTTCATCCGTGTCATCGGAAATGAAACCTTAAGGTCCTGTACATAGTAATTTGTAAATATAATTGCGCACTCGTAACATAAGAGAGGAAACCTTAATATTTTGTTATTGAAATGTTCTAAGGAACAATATATTAAAGGCCATAATTTTTTACTTATGATTTTTTGACTCCCAATAAAAGTAGTTAGAACTTAATCACCTTTTTGTACCTCGACAGTCTGTAAAGTTAAAATGAGGATAAGAGGGCAATAATATATATATATATATTATATATATATATATATATATATATAATATATATATATATAATATATTATATATATATATATATATATATATATATATATATATATATATATATATATATATATATATATATATATATATATATATATATATATATATATATATATATATATATATTAGCAAGAACTAATTTAAAATTGAGTCTTTTCTAAAATTTTCTCTTATTCGTTTAAAGATATATTTTCTTTCGTATATGATAATGTAAAAATTAATAATTTTGTACCAAAAGAACCTTAGAAAACTTGCCTAACATTATTACAAGCGCAACTTAAATAAGCCTAATCCAACTAAATATATATTGAAATATACATTTTCGTTAGGATCAGAATGATATTTGCAAAATTATTGAATACAGTGAAGTTAATTGTTTTTCTGGGATTTTCTTCTATTTTGGTAATATTATTGAAAACTTCTGAAATATATATATATATATATATATATATATATATATATATATATATATATATATATATATATATATATATATATATATATATTACCCAACAAAATCTGTTTTGACAAATTTTCTTTTTCAACTGTTTTTGTAAATTATTATAGATCAGTAAATATAGTGAAATTAATGTTATGATTTTCTTAATTGTACAGACACTTACGATCTTACGAGAGGTTCGTGGTCACTGGGTGTTCCAACTGAGGTGTATCTGGATTCACTCTCTACTTCGGAATACGACGATACAAACAACATTCATACTCCGATGACTGATAATGATTCTTCCATAACACAGAAGCATACATCTCTCTGGTCAAGTACAGACTGGTCTTTTTTATATGGGCGAGAGCCTCTGCCACGACACTCCATGGGTGTCCTGGTGGTAGGACCACCTCACTGGGTGTGTATGGCTGCTAAACAGGTAAGGCTTCATAAATTTTTCGATCATTTTAATAATATTAGCGAAAAATAATGCAAACAAAAGAAGAAAGGCGGTAAATGGTATTTTTTTTTAGAGGCAAAGCATGTATGGACGACATACTTGTAACCCATCTACGACCTACTTGCATAACGCTGTTAGTTTTATATTAGAATTTAACGTTCAACTACAACGATTCCAGTCTCGGCGTATGTTCATCTGAACACTCCCTTCAGTCCTTATTTCTTTAGTTAATTTTTAATTTCTTTCGTAAATTGTGAAACAGATTATCTTATAAAAGAGATAACCATAATACGTTTATTGGGTATAATTTACAGTCTTGTAATATGTTATCATGTAGGATTTTTCCAGTTGTAATCAATATTCATATACGTGAAATGTTCAATGAAATCTGCAAATAAAACGTAATCATTTATCCAGAATTATGAAATACATATTAATACATATGAAACACACAATAATCTTTCCATCTTAAAAGGAAAATATATTGATATTGTTTATTCATTTTAAAAAGTTACTAATTATAAATTGGTATTTAGTTTGCTATGAGTTTTCTGTGGCTGCGTTCACTGCTGGTGTATTTTTTGTTTCCTCTCTACCTCCCGCCCCTACATGGACGTTACTGCTTCCACCAGTATTTACTGACAATGTGTCTTGACTCACGAAATTGTAATGACACGATTACGAACAAACCATACCACGGGCGGGGCTTGAACCCGCAGTAGAGAGTTAACTTCTGGTCACAATGGTGAGCATGTAAACCTTCCTATGGTGTATAAATATACCTTGATGGATGAATCTTATTGTAGCCAGCTGGCCCAGTGGCTAACGTGTCGTTCTGGAGTTTTACGACTCAGTATTGCGGGTTCAAGCTCCGCCCGTGGTACAGTTTTTTTCATTAGGTTACTGTGGAATCCAGTCCTAACAATAAATCAGCAAACTTACCTTTAGTTAACCGGTGAGAACATTTCCTTAATCCGTTACAAGTTCTTCGGGTCACACACACAACTCTTTCAGATGATAAAACATAGCTTTAGGCACAATGGAAATAAGTCACTCTGTCTGACTTCTTTGGGTTATCCCAGGTTCTCTACACATATGTTGTTATGTACGAAATTCTGTGTAACTGTATTTGTGTGTACCTGAATAAACTTGCTTGTCTTGTGTGCACATGAATGCTTGGATTATAATTAAAAGTTCGTCAAAAGAATTATCATAGGCAGAGATATCGTCTAAATAATTTCTCAGTCATTACAGTTTACTTAAGCGTCAGAGTGCGTCTTACACTGTGACTGTGAATAACTTGAATGGTAGTACTTAGTCATAACATAACTCGTCATATAGTGATATTTTTAGTTTTCTCTCGGAAGTTGTGCTTGGTAATATGCTTGTTTCCTGGCCAAGCTGACATTATTTTTTTCCAGCTATCTCATCTTGTTCGTTGCAAAGGATTGATATATATCTTACCCGAAGATAATCAGTAAATAGACAGATTTTTTTCCTGTCTGCCTTATAATTAAAACAACTGAGGTAAGTAGCAGTTGAATTCTCAGTGACTCTCTTCTTCAGTATTTCTTCAGTTAACTCCTGGATGGTTTTCTTCATATATTCATTATGTCGGTATTTTGACATGAACCATTTCAAGACGAGTCATAAGATAAACATACCGGATGCACACATTCATATCTAATTCACTAGCATCAAAAAAAAAAAAAACTGATCAAATATAAACAATGGATGCAGTTATTCCACTCCAAATGATTCAACAAATTCATATTCATATCTTGCAATTCTAAAATAATCTAATTATTTTATTCAGGTTTCCTGGGCATGATCAGTATATGGAAATGTGATATTATCTAATAAAAGTCCATTTACACAGTTTCTCACTATTAGCTCAGTATATTGTAAATTAGAAAATATCTACACACGTGACAATTTCGATATTGCGACCGATGAAATATCCCGAAATGGGAGGTACATTAACGAATATTCAGAGGATATCGCATTAGACGATTTGAAATGTCGCCTTCAGTTGTGTAATCAGAAACAAACACTGGTATTCTAGACCTTCCTCCTGATGTGGTGTCAACTAACCAATATGAACTCTGAGTCTCAAATTGATTTTATGATTAGTAAAATTAATTGTCCATTCTTCTATAGAAATTTCAGAAAAACTATGAATAAATCGTGAAAGATTTTTGACGCTGAACTTCCCATTTATTATGAGCAATGTTATTCTTAATCAATTAAATTTTTCTCATTTTATTACATATTTGAAAATAATCCTGTGTCCCAATACCTTTCAGGAACAGCAATTAAATGGCTAAGTGAAGTGATCATCACACAGGACCTTGATGAATCTCGGCAACTTATATGTTAAATCAGCGACCTTCTTAAGAATGCAACGTTGTATTACATATTTTAATGTGATGATCCTCTTTGCCCACTATGTTTTATATTCTATATGAAACAACTCATGAAACTGCCTATATTTATAACGTTATTAACACAATGATTCTCAGGATGACGCTTGAAAACAAGTGAAGGAGAAATTTTCAACTTTCTTGTTATGATTTGCTTGTGACTGAGACGGTTTAGCAACAATGAACTTAGGCAAAGTAGAACAGAGTCGCTACATATACTCGTATATTTTAAAAGAAATCATGAAATTATTTGTCTTCGTTATAACTTAATAAGGACACCAAGAATGGTTTAGGAAGACCTGTTATAGGACAGAGTATAAGAGGGATAGAAAGAAGATGGAGGACTGGTGTAGGATAGAGAATAAGAGGGATGGAAAGAGCGAGGAGGAACAAAGACTAGGATAGGAAAAACCAATGAGAGTTGTTATTGTAGAAAGGAAGAGATAGGTAATAAGGTTGTGTCCTGACCACTTTCACTGCCATATAATAATATTTTTTTACCTAGTGATTCGTATAGGAAAAGATTTACAATATCTAGTTACAGAAAACTTTATAATTAATCATGAAATATTTCTTTACTTTCAGCTTCTCTCTAGAAAAGTATTTGGAAGTGTAAGTGTTGACTTATTTTAAAGTGTAAGTATTAACTTGTATGAAAATTTAACGATTTTATATGCTATGAATTTGGAATTTTAAGTGTTCTTGTAAACAAGTAAAACAACAACAGTGAGAATACTGCTAAACAAATTTAGTAAATAAACTTCAGTTTTAAATCTAATGATCAAAGTTTTTCATCAACACTTGGTTCCCACCATATAAATTATAATATTTGGTTCCCACCATATAAATTATAATATTTGGTTCCCACCATATAAATTATAATACTTGGTTCCCACCATATAAATTATAATACTTGGTTCCCACCATATAAATTATAATACTTGGTTCCCACCATATAAATTATTATACTTGTTCCCACCATATAAATTATAATATTTGGTTCCCACCATATAAATTATAATACTTGGTTCCCACCATATAAATTATAATACTTGGTTCCCACCATATAAATTATAATACTTGGTTCCCACCACATAAATTATAATATTTGGTTCCCACCATATAAATTATAATACTCGGTTCCCACCATATAAATTATAATACTTGGTTCCCACCATATAAATTATAATATTTGGTTCCCACCATATAAATTATAATATTTGGTTCCCACCATATAAATTATAATACTCGGTTCCCACCATATAAATTATAATACTTAGATCCCACCATATAAATTATAATATTTGGTTCCCACCATATAAATTATAATACTCGGTTCCCACCATATAAATTATAATACTCGGTTCCCACCATATAAATTATAATACTTGGTTCCCACCATACAAATTATAATACTCGGTTCCCACCATATAAATTATAATATTTGGTTCCCACCATATAAATTATAATATTTGGTTCCCACCATATAAATTATAATATTTGGTTCCCACCATATAAATTATAATATTTGGTTCCCACCATATAAATTATAATACTCGGTTCCCACCATATAAATTATAATATTTGGTTCCCACCATATAAATTATAATACTCGGTTCCCACCATATAAATTATAATATTTGGTTCCCACCATATAAATTATAATATTTGGTTCCCACCATATAAATTATAATACTCGGTTCCCACCATATAAATTATAATATTTGGTTCCCACCATATAAATTATAATACTCGGTTCCCACCATATAAATTATAATATTTGGTTCCCACCATATAAATTATAATACTCGGTTCCCACCATATAAATTATAATATTTGGTTCCCACCATATAAATTATAATACTCGGTTCCCACCATATAAATTATAATACTTGGTTCCCACCATATAAATTATAATATTTGGTTCCCACCATATAAATTATAATACTCGGTTCCCACCATATAAATTATAATACTCGGTTCCCACCATATAAATTATAATATTTGGTTCCCACCATATAAATTATAATACTCGGTTCCCACCATATAAATTATAATATTTGGTTCCCACCATATAAATTATAATATTTGGTTCCCACCATATAAATTATAATACTCGGTTCCCACCATATAAATTATAATATTTGGTTCCCACCATATAAATTATAATACTCGGTTCCCACCATATAAATTATAATATTTGGTTCCCACCATATAAATTATAATACTCGGTTCCCACCATATAAATTATAATACTCGGTTCCCACCATATAAATTGTAATACTTGGTTCCCACCATATAAATTGTAATACTTGGTTCCCACCATATAAATTATAATACTTGGTTCCCACCATATAAATTATAATACTTGGTTCCCACCATATAAATTATAATACTCGGTTCCCACCATATAAATTATAATACTCGGTTCCCACCATATAAATTATAATACTTGGTTCCCACCATATAAATTATACTTGGTTCCCACCATATAAATTATAATACTTGGTTCCCACCATATAAATTATAATACTTGGTTCCCACCATATAAATTATAATACTCGGTTCCCACCATATAAATTATAATACTTGGTTCCCACCATATAAATTATAATACTTGGTTCCCACCATATAAATTATAATATTTGGTTCCCACCATATAAATTATAATATTTGGTTCCCACCATATAAATTATAATACTTGGTTCCCACCATATAAATTATAATACTTGGTTCCCACCATATAAATTATAATACTTGGTTCCCACCATATAAATTATAATATTTGGTTCCCACCATATAAATTATAATACTTGGTTCCCACCATATAAATTATAATACTTGGTTCCCACCATATAAATTATAATATTTGGTTCCCACCATATAAATTATAATATTTGGTTCCCACCATATAAATTATAATTGGTTCCCACCATATAAATTATAATATTTGGTTCCCACCATATAAATTATAATTGGTTCCCACCATATAAATTATAATACTTGGTTCCCACCATATAAATTATAATACTTGGTTCCCACCATATAAATTATAATATTTGGTTCCCACCATATAAATTATAATACTTGGTTCCCACCATATAAATTATAATATTTGGTTCCCACCATATAAATTATAATATTTGGTTCCCACCATATAAATTATAATATTTGGTTCCCACCATATAAATTATAATATTTGGTTCCCACCATATAAATTATAATATTTGGTTCCCACCATATAAATTATAAGATTTGGTTCCCACCATATAAATTATAATATTTGGTTCCCACCATATAAATTATAATATTTGGTTCCCACCATATAAATTATAATATTTGGTTCCCACCATATAAATTATAATATTTGGTTCCCACCATATAAATTATAATATTTGGTTCCCACCATATAAATTATAAGATTTGGTTCCCACCATATAAATTATAATATTTGGTTCCCACCATATAAATTATAATACTTGGTTCCCACCATATAAATTACAATATTTGCTTCCCACCATATAAATTATAATACTTGGTTCCCACCATATAAATTATAATATTTGGTTCCCACCATATAAATTATAATACTTGGTTCCCACCATATAAATTATAATATTTGGTTCCCACCATATAAATTATAATACTTGGTTCCCACCATATAAATTATAATATTTGGTTCCCACCATATAAATTATAATACTTGGTTCCCACCATATAAATTATAATATTTGGTTCCCACCATATAAATTATAATACTTGGTTCCCACCATATAAATTATAATATTTGGTTCCCACCATATAAATTATAATATTTGGTTCCCACCATATAAATTATAATACTTGGTTCCCACCATATAAATTATAATTGGTTCCCACCATATAAATTATAATACTTGGTTCCCACCATATAAATTATAATATTTGGTTCCCACCATATAAATTATAATACTTGGTTCCCACCATATAAATTGTAATACTTGGTTCCCACCATATAAATTATAATATTTGGTTCCCACCATATAAATTATACTTGGTTCCCACCATATAAATTATAATATTTGGTTCCCACCATATAAATTATAATACTTTGTTCCCACCATATAAATTATAATAAAATTCGTTTCAGAACATATTATTTTTTCATAATTTTTCACTTTTATTAACCTTGTTCTTGTAAATCTTTGCTTCTCTATTCTCAAACCAAGTTTTCTAAGGTTCTTTTGGTACAAAATTCTTAATTTTTACATTAACATAATGAAAAAAAAATATCTAAATGTTTGAGAGAAAGTTTTAGAAAGGACTTAATTTTAAATGAGTTCTTGCTAATTGATGAATTTTACCTATTCGGCACGACATATAATATATATATATATATATATATATATATATATATATATATATATATATATATATATATATATATATATATATATATATTTATTTATTTATTTATATAGGGAAGTACCACCTCTATAGCTGGAATGGGCACCCTCATCCTCAGAGAAGACAATAAACGTAACTCAGGGAAAACTCAAGGTTCTCCCCGGAGCTGTTTAAATATTTTCTTCTCCTACCACCCCCTATATTTTATATTCTATGTGAACATTTATTAATAAACAGAATACATTTACAGTAAAACATAAACATGAATACAATGGCACAATGTATCAAAGATCATGAATTTCCTCCAGCTCCTCCGAGGCCGGACGTGAGCCAAGTATGCAGCAAGCATTTCCCCTTTGGATGGCCATGCTGAGGCACTGGAACATGAAAGTGGCTGCCCTTGAGTCCCTGGTGGTGTCGATGAGTCTGGAACCCGATTCTTTAAGGAAACGTGTGGCAATTTTTCCCCATGATCCCAAGGTCTCTGATCCCGCTGGGACAAATTGATACTGTTGGCTTATGTCCCTGTACTTGCTGATCTTGTACTCCTCCCTGTGGTCAGCAGCTCCTCCCTGTCGCCCCACACTGTGATGGATATAGGTGTCAGCCAGTGTGGACACACAGGTATAATCCCATGCTAAGAGCTTGCCATTCTTCCAAGGATAGATGGTGATCCCGTCGGGGCGGTTTGCTGGGTTGTGGGTATTGTTGGCTGCTAGTGAACGGGGCCCCCTCTCGGCTGGGCATCCAGCTGTAGCAAGTGTTCTCTTAATGATGTCGTTGACCTCATTGTGTCTTACATGCCAGCCCTTGGTTTTGGAACAGTTAAGACCATGTAGACCGTATTGGTCTGCTTGCGCTTCGCCGCAAATACACGTATATTCTGTGTGAATTGGGGCAGCAAGGTGCAGAGCCACTGCAATACGGAGGGTCTTAGGGTCGAGTCGCGTTCCCATTGCCGATATGGGAACTGTTTGGAGGAAGTCCCCGGAGTAAGGTGTGACCACAGCCTGGAGACAGGCAGTCTCCCTATCTGATGTTGCGGCCCTAAGCATGTTGGCAAGCACCTTTTCAGCGATCGGGCCATCCCAGCTTGACTGTTTGTGAGCCAGTGCTGCACTAGGGTTTGGTGCTGGAGCAGCAAGAGTCTCCCATTCAGTGATGGCACTGGCATAGCTAGGGCCTTCTATTCCTGCTGAGTCACTGAGGGTATCAGGAAGAATTTGACTTATCAACTCGTTTGATGCTATGGAAGAGGATAGGAAAGCTGGTAGAGCAATCTGGGAGGATCTGCGTACTCCCAGCCCTCCAAGCCTGACCGGAAGTGAGGCTTGCAACCACTGTCCATCTTCAAGGGAAATATTCATTACACTTTCTAGCATGGTCCTAAGGAGAGAGTCATATTCCTTGAGTTTTGGACTGCTGAAGGCAGAATTGTAATATTGGGTCAGCTCAATATTAGATATATGTTACTTAATCACATTTACAGATGGACACACTGATGCTGGCTCCAGTGGATGGAAATATCTTGGC
>NC_091343.1:31025458-31033520 GCF_038502225.1 Cherax quadricarinatus
AAAAAGCATAGAGGGATTGTGTCAAAGTTGCGGCTGTCAGCGAGGAGGGAAGATACAGTAAGGGTGTTAGGCAGGTGACGACGACAATGGTAAATTCCGCGTGATCGCTGGTAAACAGGATAGTCTATAAGGATGTAGCAGACTGAAAATAGAACTCAACAATTCTCACAGAGTGGTGCGGGCGCTTCTCCATGAGACATACCCATGAGTGAGACCTGTGTGTCCCATACGAAGGCACGAGAATGTAGGCTCCCAAACATGACGGCTATGATATGAAGACCAGAAACCTATACACGGCTTGCTAGAATGTAACTTATGAATCAACTCAGTCCAACGTCCGTGCCAACGGTTGTGAAGGGGTCTAGAGATTACAGCAAAACAGCCCGAGAATGGAATACTCCTATATGAAACGTGGTTATGTACGGCTGTACATGTACGGCTGTACATGTGCGGCTGTACATGAATGGCTGTACATGACAGCGCCAGAGTCTACCTGCTCCTTGCCCCGAACACCCTCATAACCAGGAACCCAACACAAAGTGATGTCTTTTGCTAAAAATGTGGCGCAACCAAAGTTGTATATGAAGAACTAGGGAATGATTAGACTAACTTTTAGATAGCTTACAAAGCACTAAAGGAATCTGAAACTTCTACTAATATTGTGGTAAACAGTACATATGCAATATGTATGAAAGCAATGAAATTGCATAAAACTCGGTGAGAAAGAATAGCGGAATCTAATAAATGACCTCGCAGAACACTGTCCGGAAACTCTGCTGCAAACACAACACCATCAGAGGATTTAGAACCATCAGTGTAAGCTGCAGTGGCATGAGAATAAGATCAAAAGTGGTTAAGGAAAAGAGAGCGTGAAGCTACTGAAGATATTAAAACTGTCGTGCATGGCAATAGGGAAGAACAGACAAATCGTCGGAACTTCCCAAGGAATAAGAGAAAAGTTAGATGCCGGGAAACAAATAAATGGGGTAAATGAAGAGAAGCCAAGAGAGAGTGAATAATAAGAGAAAATTGACGGAGTAAACAGGGGCGGCGATCAAACGATTAGCTTCTACTAACGTCCGTTACCAGCTTGCATGTAGAAGGATCGGGAAAGTCATGAGAGCGGACAAAATATCGGAGACAGTGAGGATGACACGATCGGTGTCATATATGCAACATTTTGCATATAGGCGCTCGTCAGGGGATGAACGAAAAGCACCTAGACACAAATGTAATCCTTGATTCTGAATTGGATCAAGTTAATTCAGAGTTGCGGGAGAGAACGCAGAATGTGTCTGGTCGCAGTAATGTAGTTTCTATAGAATTAGGGCAGAGTGAAGACAAGAGTTCATCGATCTGCCCCCAAGACAGATGAGAGAGGGTTTTAAGGAGGTTCAGCCGGCTACTGCAAGTTGCTCTCAGGGAAGTAGTGTGATGTTTTCAGGACATCTGGCAATGAAACAGAAGGCCGAGAAACCTGACCGTATCTCGTTCAGGGATACATAAACCATACAGGTATTATAGGGCATCGAGACAACAGAGCGTCTAGTAAAAGTAATCTGATGTGTTTTAATACCAGAAAATTTAAACCCACGAGTAGTGACCCAATTAGAAACACAGTTGATAGCAATTAGGTAACTGTCAGCTCCAGCGCGCGTTCTATCAAAATCATCGACATAAAGTAACGATCAAATATTAGATAGGAGAACCGAGACATAGTCAGGGAAAAGTATATTATTAACCCAGACACAGAAATGTTTCTCAGACAAGAAATTTTTAAGGAAAAATATCTTAAGGAATGAGTTTGGTCCAAGATGTCATATCGCCATATTGTGTCGTACATTGTTTCAAGATCGGAAAATATTGTGATAACCGAGCGGTTAATAGCAGTGGCATTACGAAGGTAGGTATCTCAAGGGAGTAAGGGGTCAATAATGGGTCGGCCCTTACGATAACCAAATTCACGAGAAGAAAAACTATTATGCGACTCCGAATACCGTACTAAACGTCTATTTACTAGACGTTCCAACAACTTGCATAATGCATTAGCAAGCGCAATAAATCGATAGTGGGAGACATCATAGTCCGAAGTATCCGATATATGAAATGGCAGAACAATGGTAGTTTTTCTTGGACGAGGAAGAACCCTTTGCGACCATGTGGAGAAATTTTCTCCAGGAGGGGGGTATCAGCCCCCTTCAGCCCCTTCAGCCCCTTTCAGCCCTGAGGGGCCCAGCCCTCTCAGAAGGGGCGTCTTGTTTATTGCTACAGTGAGTAATTGATCACAGATGCCGTACGAGTATCTGACGTGATTAAGTGACCGATGCTCCTTGCAGTCCAGTGTTGCAAAGTGTATTTTAATAAGAGACAGTACATCTCTTACTTTAGCAGGACAATTAAGGAAAATCCTGCTCCCACTTTATTACCATGGTAAAGAGAGTGGACATTGTTGTCTATGCTTAAGACAGCAAGAATCAAACATTCTGCTTTGCTTCATCGAGGAAGTGGCAAGGAAGCAAAAAGTACTATGTCAGCTTTTTTTTTTTGTGCTGGGGCAGTGACGGCATGGGGCGTTGTGGCGTCTTCAGATTACTTTTGACTCTACTGAGAGTGACACTGACGCCAGGATAACCAACAAAGAACAACGATCTGTGTGTTAGTGTGAACAAAGTGTCTCACAAAACACAATAAACACTTAAGAGAAGTGTGATCAGCTTCTCTTGTGATAAGATTGTGAACAATAAAGACAAATCTTGTGGAACATAGTGTACCAGTGTGCGTTTCCTAGACAATGGAAGACGTGGACATCCAAGGACACTTCAGCTTCTATCAAGTCACCGATACCTGTCGAAGGTGTGAAGAACACCATAGCTCACGTTACAAGAGCAGGTATGTTACGAATTTCTTGTGGTACGGGGGACTGCGCAGTTCTTGAGTCGCAAGGAGTTTGTAATCAGCCTATAGTCGGCAGTAAGGTGTGGACTTTTGAGTCCAAACAAATAAGTTGTCAGCCATCAGTGAATGAAATATGCTGACATAACACCCCCTAGGGGTAATTTATAATCTTACAAATTATAAATCTTTACAGCCCGTTGAAAGATGGTTTCGACAGCTTCTAGACCTCGTCTGCAGGGGCCGCTGTGTAGACGATTTGCTGTCTTTTATCAGCTAAGTGTTCACTATATTTATATTTATAAATTAAGCTTAGCTGGTAAGGCCATTTCTCAACAGACCAAACAAGATTAAAGAGACGTAAGAGTATTAGGGCCATCGGAAGTAAATGTTGAAGCAGACAAATATGAATACCTTCAAGTCCAGCTGGCGACGATTAACGAGCAAAAAGTCTCGAGTCAAGTTCTAGAAGCGCAAAAGGCATATTATAAGACACTTCTATACCAGAAGAAAAATCTAAAGACGTTAACTCTCTGACAGATTTGGAGGAAAGAAACGAGGGATACAGATGGAGCCCCTGAGGCATATGGACAAGATGACTTCCAATTGATGTGGCAACTTCAGGAAGGTTTGCAGTGTTAACACTGGCTACCCTAAGAACGGGAGCCGAGTCTGGAGAGTACATGCGACTCAATTTCAGTACTTTTTTCCAAACTGCTCTCATAGAGGAATTGAAAGTGATGGTAGAATCATAACCCGGCAATAAGTACGTTTCGCTTCACGGATTACGTCTTGCAAGCGTCCTCGTACGTTTAAAAATAAAGGAGCCGCTCTTTGACGTTGTTTTAACGATAAAGTCTTCAGGCAGCACCCTTCAACACAATGCATGAACACAAGTTGGAAACCACCCAGGTACGTATTTCTGAGAGTGTCTAACCGAGGTTTGCGGGACTAAATTTGAAGTTGCGGTTAAGACAGAGGTCGTAAATAATTGTGAAAACTCATCGAAGGAGGAAAAAGGAGAAGGTTCCTCACAAAATAGTTTAACTCGAGTAAAGAGAAGATTTCGCACTTTCAAACTGCCAACGTGGGCTGTGTGGAGGTCGAACATATGTATGGGAAAGAGGATAGGAAAATGTCTCTGCTATGTGAGTCTGGGACACAGACCAGGTACAGAGGAGCAAGTACAGAGATCTATGCAAGAGAGAATTTGAGTGCGAGGGTCAAAATTTCTAACTGATTTCCAAGAAAGAGTCGCAGTGAGATTCTCCCAAGAGAAAAGGATGAGCGTTAAGTCACTTGATACAGTAGTGTGCCTCTTAATTGGGACACTGATGAAATAAGACATTTATTTTGAAAATCAATATATATTTGAAAAAATACACGGCAGTAGTATGACAAATAATTAATTGATTTAATAAGAGATATGACAACCCATTGCTTTTATAAGTATTGCTACATGCTTTGGCATAGAATCAACTAGTGTTGAACACATTTTGGGAATATCATCGTAGTTCCAGGTTCTAATAACAGCAGCAGTTATCTTCCCCAGAGTTGAACAGTCCTCCAGGCAAATTTAAAACGTTTAGTCCACTCTCTTCGAAGAATGTCAGCATTTTTCTGGAAGTGTGGCATGGAGCAAGATCCTGCTGGAAAATGCATTCTCCACAGTGGGAAGCAAATGAGTTGCTAGGATTGCCTTTTATTTGCCACTGTTCATAGTTCCTTCAACAATAACAAGCAGTCCAGGGGCTTTAGCAGAAAACATCTTAGGTGCGTGTTTTGACGCTTGTTGAATGTGTTGATTCCAAAAAGACTCTCCGTTCCGTCTCATTACCACTGTTCTGTACCTACTCATTTGTTGTCCATCCCTTATGATCGTGTGCCCACGGCAGGCTTTTTTTTTTTTTTTTTTTTTTTTTTGGCAGTTCTGCCAACTTCAAGGCGCCTTCGTGGAACAGTTGAAGAAACATCATTTTCTCCAGCTGAAGTTAAATCTCACTGTAGATCTTTGATGGTTTTTCATGGGACTTTTCACACTCTTATGATGACTTTGTTTTCATGAGAAGAAACCAGAAAAGCAACATCAGGAATAGATAATGGTCAAGAAGGAGAAAGATACAAAGAGCAGATTGTATGTTATTTGTTCAAGTAGATACGGGACGCAGTGTAATGCAGTGAAGTGTGAACAACGAACCAAGAATGTGGTATATCGGCGCGCACAAGAAGTGCATTTTCATTAAACTTTCCATCGGAAAGAAAATCGGGCGAGTGCAGTAAGAACACCTTGAGTCAAGACGGGTAACAGCGGAGAGCAAAAAAAAAAAAAAAAAAAAAAAAAAAAGAGAGAGCAATTGTTGAATATTCCACTGTAAGTTATGTATAATAGCAACATTACGGACCAGAAAGGCCATTTAAGTCTACATATGGAGGTAGAGGAATATCAGTAAGGAGCGAAAGTCTGGAAAACTGAGGAAGTGTTGAGTATGGTGAGAATGTGAAGGGGTGGGTTGGGGGGGGGGGGAGGTACAGCGGTGTCCATCACTGGTTTTATCTCCTCGATAAACGTGGAGATAACTTACTGTGTTTCAGATAACAGAGAAGCTGCAGGAATCATGGTGTCGCAGGGGAGTGATGCAAGTTGAGAAATAAATATATAGAACGGATGATCATTTAAAGCATTTACTTTTGTGAAATGTAAAATAATTTACTGTAAATTTTGAATTATAAGTTAAAAGTCTGTTATAGGTGTGGGATGAAATGCTGGAAGGGACGTTGGAGACTTTTATGAGGAAGCTTAACTTCACTGTTGAAGTTAGTGGGAATGTTGGTGCTATGGATAAGATGCCCAATGGTACGTTTAAAGGCGCAATGGGATTAATTCAACGTAAGGTAAGTTTATTATATAACTAAAGTGAAAAGTGTTATTTTATAACATGAAATAATTAAATCATTTAAATTTGTATTCTATTTACAGTTAAAAGACAAAACTGAGTTTGTATTATCTTCGTTTCTTGCTTATGTGTACATATTGTATCATTATGTGTACATATTGTATGTATCATTATGTGTACATATTGTATCATTATGTGTACATATTGTATGTATCATTATGTGTACATATTGTATGTATCATTATGTGTACATATTGTATGTATCATTATGTGTACATATTGTATGTATCATTATGTGTACATATTGTATGTATCATTATGTGTACATATTGTATGTATCATTATGTGTACATATTGTATGTATCATTATGTGTACAAATTGTATGTATCATTATGTGTACATATTGTATGTATCATGTGTACATATTGTATGTATCATTATGTGTACATATTGTATGTATCATGTGTACATATTGTATGTATCATTATGTGTACATATTGAATGTATCATTATGTGTACATATTGTATGTATCATGTGTACATATTGTATGTATCATTATGTGTACATATTGAATGTATCATTATGTGTACATATTGTATCATTAAAATATTGAGAAAAAAGATGATAAAAAATAAGACACATATGCAACACCTGGTAATCTTTATTCCAGTGGCTTTATTCCAGTGGCTTTATTCCAGTGGCTTTATTCCAGTAGCTTTATTCATTACATAGTATACTGTTCCTTGATAATGTGAAACACAACAGCGCTTAGAATTTCAAAATTTTTACCCAGTGGTTGTTCTGCTTAGTATAAGTAATTTTGTATCAACTGGAGACAGTAAAAGATGAAGTAATCAATCCTATATCCCTAGATAACTGTACAGTGAAGGTGGTCTCTCAGTGAAGGTGGTCTCTCAGTGAAGGTGGTCTCTCAGTGAAGGTGGTCTCTCAGTGAAGGTAGTCTCTCAGTGAAGGTGGTCTCTTAGTGAAGGTGGTCTCTCAGTGAAGGTGGTCTCTTATTGAAGGTGGTCTCTCAGTGAAGGTGGTCCCTCAGTAAAGGTGGCCTCTCAGTGAAGGTGGTCCCTCAGTGAAGGTGGTCTCTCTGTGAAGGTGGTCTCTCAGTGAAGGTGGTCTCTCAGTGAAGGTGGTCCCTCAGTGAAGATGGTCTCTCAGTGAAGGTGGTCTCTCAGTGAAGGTGGTCTCTCAGTGAAGGTGGTCCCTCAGTGAAGGTGGTCTCTCAGTGAAGGTGGTCTCTCAGTGAAGGTCTCTCAGTAAAGGTGGTCTCTCAGTGAAAGTGGTCTCTCAGTGAAGGTGGTCCCTCAGTGAAGGTGGTCTCTCAGTGAAGGTGGTCTCTCAGTGAAGGTGGTCTCTCAGTGAAGGTGGTCTCTCAGTGAAGGTGGTCACTCAGTGAAGGTGGTCCCTCAGTGAAGGTGGTCACTCAGTGAAGGTGGTCTCTCAGTGAAGGTGGTCTCTTAGTGAAGGTGGTCTCTCAGTGAAGGTGGTCTCTCAGTGAAGGTGGTCTCTCAGTGAAGGTGGTCCCTCAGTGAAGGTGGTCTCTCAGTGAAGGTGGTCTCTCAGTGAAGGTGGTCTCTTAGTGAAGTTGGTCTCTCAGTGAAGTTGGTCTCTCAGTGAAAGTGGTCTCTCAGTGAAGGTGGTCTCTCAGTGAAGGTGGTCTCTCAGTGAAGGTGGTCTCTCAGTGAAGGTGTCCTCAGTGAAGGTGGTCCCTCAGTGAAGGTGGTCCCTCAATGAAGGTGGTCCCTCAGTGAAGGTGGTCTCTCAGTGAAGGTGGTCTCTCAGTGAAGGTGGTCTCTCAGTGAAGGTGGTCTCTCAGTGAAGGTGGTCTCTCAGTGAAGGTGGTGTCTCAGTGAAGGTGGTGTCTCAGTGAAGGTGGTGTCTCAGTGAAGGTGGTCTCTCAGTGAAGGTGGTCTCTCAGTGAAGGTGGTCTCTCAGTGAAGGTGGTCTCTCAGCAGGTGTTAGTTTAATAAAGTTAAATGTTGGTTGCTAACATATTTCCATCCAGATATTATCGAAGTTAAGTGGTGTTGCGTAATTCATTACTTCGTAGAGTGGGTGATGGAGGAGGTCCAACCTGATGGAGTTCGGTGAAGGTGGCAGGTCCAACCTGATGGAGTTTGGTGAAGGAGGCAGGTCCAACCTGATGGAGTTTGGTGAAGGAGGCAGGTCCAACCTGATGGAGTTTGGTGAAGGAAGCAAGTCCAACCTGATGGAGTTTGGTGAGGGAGGCAGGTCCAACCTGATGGAGCTTGGTGTGGG
>NC_091343.1:31033620-31061120 GCF_038502225.1 Cherax quadricarinatus
AAAGATAAGATAAAACCAATATTGCAAACTAGAAATACCGCAGGAAATAGCAAACAAGAGGACTCCACTAGCAATAGTGAGGATATATTACCAAAAACAACTAGTGGGAGCTCCATTGTTGGTGCTAGGGAGGATAGAAGTAAGACAGGGAAACATGCACCAACAGGGAATACAGTCACAGAAACCCAAGGCAAACGGAAACCAAGCCTGTGCACATACTATGCACTCGGTATCTGCTGGCATGGGAAATCTGGAAAAACAGATGGGACGTGCAACTATGACCACCCTAGAAAATGCCATGCCCATATGACAACAGGAAAATGCAAACTCCCTTCCTGTAAGCTTTTTCACCCTGAACTGTGTACCTCTTCAGTACAGGAAAGACTGTGCTATAACTTAAATTGCCAGGCATACCATCTAAAGAGGACAAAAAAATACAAAACATCCAGGCCATGGGAATACCTGGGTAGCCACAGCCACTCAAGAGGGAGAGGTTTTTTAGTGCCAGGAAGGAAAAAAAACTGGCAGGAAATGGCAGAAATCGTACACCAAATCCAGTCATTCCTGGAGTGGAACCACAGTCGATGGCCTCCACTCCAAACCAACAGATACAATACCACCAGTCCGATAACATTCTACTTTGCAAATATACAGGGTCTAAAGCCAGCAACAAACAACAAAATACCTTTCATCCGTGGACTGCTTGCAGAGGCAAAGGCAATGTTCGCGGCTTTCACTGAGACCCACATAAAGGATCACTTGGACAACGAAATATGGATCCCAGGTTACAACCTATACAGATGTGACAGAGTGAACAGGCAAAAGGGGGGGGTTGGCCTGTACATTGCAGAGTCACTTGTTTGCACAGAACTGCTAAATGCCTCAAATGATGTAGTGGAAGTTTTAGCAGTAAAGGTCGAGAACCAAAACCTAGTCATTGTGGTTGTCTACAAGCCTCCGGATGCAACATCCCAGCAATTCCAGGAACAGCTGTTAAAAATTGACCACTGTCTGGAAAACCTTCCAGCTCCTGCACCCAACATCTTGCTCCTGGGGGATTTCAACTTAAGGCACCTAAAATGGAGGAATATAGCAAATAATATTGTTGCAGTAATAACACCAGGAGGCAGCTCTGATGAAAACTCACACTCACGCGAGCTTTTAAATCTCTGCACAAAATTCAATTTAAACCAGCAAATAATAGAGCCTACTAGACTGGAGAATACACTAGACCTCATCTTCACTAACAATGATGATCTGATAAGAAATGTCACCATATCAAAAACAATATACTCAGATCACAACATAATTGAGGTTCAGTCATGTATGCGCGGAGCCCCAGACCGACATAATGAGATTAGTCACGAGGGAGCATTCACCAAATTCAACTTCAATAACAAAAACATAAAGTGGGACCAAGTAAACCAAGTCCTAACCGATATAAGCTGGGAAGATATACTAAGCAACACAGACCCCAACTTATGCCTAGAACAGATTAACTCGGTGGCACTCGATGTATGCACAAGGCTTATTCCTCTAAGAAAAAGGAGGAGTAGATGTAAAATAGAAAGAGACAGGCGCTCCCTTTACAGGCGACGGAAAAGAATAACAGAGCGGCTAAAAGAGGTCAATATATCTGAAATGCGTAGGGAGACACTGGTCAGAGAAATAGCAAGCATCGAACTTAAGCTAAAAGAATCCTTTAGGAGTCAGGAATCGCGGGAAGAACTAAAAGCCATAAATGAAATCGAAAGAAACCCAAAGTATTTCTTCTCCTATGCCAAATCAAAATCGAGAACAACGTCCAGTATTGGGCCCCTACTTAAACAAGATGGGTCCTACACAGATGACAGCAAGGAAATGAGTGAGCTACTCAAGTCCCAATATGACTCAGTTTTTAGCAAGCCGCTAACCAGACTGAGAGTCGAAGATCAAAATGAATTTTTTATGAGAGAGCCACAAAATTTGATTAACACAAGCCTATCCGATGTTATCCTGACGCCAAATGACTTCGAACAGGCGATAAATGACATGCCCATGCACTCTGCCCCAGGGCCAGACTCATGGAACTCTGTGTTCATCAAGAACTGCAAGAAGCCCCTATCACGAGCCTTTTCCATCCTATGGAGAGGGAGCATGGACACGGGGGTCGTCCCACAGTTACTAAAAACAACAGACATAGCCCCACTCCACAAAGGGGGCAGTAAAGCAACAGCAAAGAACTACAGACCAATAGCACTAACATCCCATATCATAAAAATCTTTGAAAGGGTCCTAAGAAGCAAGATCACCACCCATCTAGAAACCCATCAGTTACACAACCCAGGGCAACATGGGTTTAGAACAGGTCGCTCCTGTCTGTCTCAACTATTGGATCACTACGACAAGGTCCTAAATGCACTAGAAGACAAAAAGAATGCAGATGTAATATATACAGACTTTGCAAAAGCCTTCGACAAGTGTGACCATGGCGTAATAGCGCACAAAATGCGTGCTAAAGGAATAACAGGAAAAGTCGGTCGATGGATCTATAATTTCCTCACTAACAGAACACAGAGAGTAGTCGTCAACAGAGTAAAGTCCGAGGCAGCTACGGTGAAAAGCTCTGTTCCACAAGGCACAGTACTCGCTCCCATCTTGTTCCTCATCCTCATATCCGACATAGACAAGGATGTCAGCCACAGCACCGTGTCTTCCTTTGCAGATGACACCCGAATCTGCATGACAGTGTCTTCCATTGCAGACACTGCAAAGCTCCAGGCGGACATCAACCAAATCTTTCAGTGGGCTGCAGAAAACAATATGAAGTTCAACGATGAGAAATTTCAATTACTCAGATATGGTAAACATGAGGAAATTAAATCTTCATCAGAGTACAAAACAAATTCTGGCCACAAAATAGAGCGAAACACCAACGTCAAAGACCTGGGAGTGATCATGTCGGAGGATCTCACCTTCAAGGACCATAACATTGTATCAATCGCATCTGCTAGAAAAATGACAGGATGGATAATGAGAACCTTCAAAACTAGGGAGGCCAAGCCCATGATGACACTCTTCAGGTCACTTGTTCTATCTAGGCTGGAATATTGCTGCACACTAACAGCACCTTTCAAGGCAGGTGAAATTGCCGACCTAGAAAATGTACAGAGAACTTTCACGGCGCGCATAACGGAGATAAAACACCTCAATTATTGGGAGCGCTTGAGGTTCCTAAACCTGTATTCCCTGGAACGCAGGAGGGAGAGATACATGATTATATACACCTGGAAAATCCTAGAGGGACTAGTACCGAACTTGCACACGAAAATCACTCACTACGAAAGCAAAAGACTTGGCAGACGATGCACCATCCCCCCAATGAAAAGCAGGGGTGTCACTAGCACGTTAAGAGACCATACAATAAGTGTCAGGGGCCCGAGACTGTTCAACTGCCTCCCAGCACACATAAGGGGGATTACCAACAGACCCCTGGCAGTCTTCAAGCTGGCACTGGACAAGCACCTAAAGTCAGTTCCTGATCAGCCGGGCTGTGGCTCGTACGTTGGTTTGCGTGCAGCCAGCAGCAACAGCCTGGTTGATCAGGCTCTGATCCACCAGGAGGCCTGGTCACAGACCGGGCCGCGGGGGCGTTGACCCCCGGAACTTGTCTCTGTCCAAACACTGTATTTAATGTCACTGAAATCTCCATATAAACTTTGCAGCCAGAGGCACTTATAGTCTAGCCTTAGTCTAGCAGTAACAACAACATGGAATCCACTGACCTTCTTACTGTCTCCGTAGATATGTTTGCTTAAAAAACAAAATTATACAGAACATGTTCTTTATTTAATGCTGGTTTAGCTAATTCTTCAATGTGTCATTTTTCTAGAGGCCTACGTGAGAGGGAACCCACAAATGCTAACTGTAATCCCTTTCATAATCATTTGTGTATAGCTGTGTCTAGCTTCATTCACAAACATGCTACATTAAATTGAGAGGCAATTTAGAGCAAGTAATGATCATCTAACATTGATGACTGCTGAGAAGATCTTAGACTACGAAGTCATGTGTCGTTGGGCAGTCAAGGAACACTCTAGTCTGAGTATTGCTTTTTCTCTAAATCCTGGACTAGTCATAGTCAGTGGTTTATTAGGATATTTTATACATGGCTAAGTATGGTAGGAGAGAAGCCAGGGGAATGTCACGGGAGATGGAAGTGAGAGCAGATCGATGATACCTATGGCCAAAGCTGCTGCTCTGGTCATGGGTATCATCAGCAGGAGCACGGAAGGCGCATGCTTGGCTGGGAATTTGAATGTTACTGGGAGGAGGCTTAAAGACTGTTGACTTCCGCTGGCAATAGTACTGTGCATTGTGACTTCTACTGGCATTAATAGTGTGTAATGTGAGATGTGACTTCTATTCGCACTGGTAGTGTGTGATGTGACTTTGTAGAATACTGCGCGTCATGTGATTCCTACTGGCACTAGTAGTGTGTGATGTGACTTCTGGCACTAATATTGTGTGATGTGATTTCTACTAGAACTAGTAGTTTGTAATTTGACTTCTATTGGCACTAGTAGTGTGTGGTGTGACTTCTACTAGCATTGGATTGGAATAAAAATGTCCAAAATCACTCCAGGTTGAACCATTTTTTATCCTATTATAGAATATGCAGTTAAAATATCATGAGATGGTTTTAGCATGATACAAGGCTGTTTTTCTTCAGATTTCTTAAATGTTTGAAGTTTTAAATCTGTACATAACCATGATGACGTTCTGGAATTGGGGCGATGAGATGTGTGAGACCCATTTAAAGTTTGGGGCACCCTGGGCACAGTAAGAGAACAATAAGTGGTCAAAGACTCCTAAACTTGTTACTTTCAAATATCTGGAAGATGTGTAGTGTAGTGACGGTAGATGTGGGGTGTAGTAATGGTAGATGAGTAGTGTAGTGATGGTAGATGTCTAGTAGTGTGTGATGTGACTTCTACTGGCACTAGTAGTGTGTGATGTGACTTGTACTGGCACTAGTAGTGTGTGATGTGACTTCTACTTCCAACTCTAGTATGTTGTGACTCCTGGCACACGTGTTGTGACGCCTAGCTAAGGTTGTTTGACTCCTGGCACACTTGTTGTGACTCCTGTTGGCATGTGCTGTGTGTAATAAGCTGTGCAGGTAGAGGTAGTATACTAATGGTATCCAATACCGACAAGATGATGAGTAAGACGCTTGAGCAATTGTTGGTTACCTTTGTCACTAAAACTTTTCAGTTGGATGCAGAGGAGACAGACAAAGCAGTGGAAAGGTAAGGATGTTATGGTCGTCTATTCAACCAAGTAGTAGAGTTTTTTATATTCCTACAGATGATGTTTGGAAAAATCATCCAGGTACAGGTAGTATTTAGAGAATCCTGCTGGCGAGCACTGTGAGTTGTCTCCTTCTGCCGGAACATGCAGTGTATTGTGAGTGCTGGCATAAACACTGTAGTCGAACACTTTATTTTAGGTGCACTGTATTTGAACAAACTTAATAATAAATCTGACATAACCAACTGGCAAATACAGTGTTTTCTGACTACGAAATTTTTACCTACACAGACTTGGTGCGCAATTGACGGATTTCTGATCCTAGCGTCGACTATGCTGACTTTGTCTTGGAATGCAATTCCAGGCTCGAAGAAAACTGCAGTGAGTGTACAGATTACCGTCACAACTGCCTTGAAAACAGTTATTTATATGGGTAAGGATGCTATATAAAAGTTTAGTTCTGCTTTCTGAACTATTAAACAATCTTGCTTTTACAGAATAGTTCAGATCTTAGACTGAAAATATATAATGTACATGTCTCAATATAAGAGGAAATCACAGTATTATTATATTGAGGAAAATAATTCCAAATAAGCGATTCTTTGGCATTAATTCAGTAAACAATTTTAATTAAAGGTGTTTTGATACAACTGGTAAAGGCCTCTTTGGCCCTTGGAAATGGACTTGATCTTCCTTTCTTTAGATTCAGCCTGAATGAATCCCATTCTCCATGTGTTAAACAAGAGCTACTAATGTGTTTAGGGCTCCTCTGGGATGAAAAGAAAATCTATAATTAAATAATCAAGTTAACGGTTTTAATATAAGTATGCTTGCCACCTAAAATGGAAGAATGCAGCAAATAATGTTGTATCTGAGATAACACCAGAAGGCAGCTCAGATGAAAATTCACACACACACGAACTTTTAAATCTCTGCACCAAATTCACCTTAAACCAGCAAACAATAAAGCCTACAAGATTGGACAATACACTGGACCTCATCTTCACTAACAATGATGAGCTGATACGAAATATTACCGTATCAAAACGCTCTCGCTTCACACGGTGAGGGCCTGGGTTCGATTCCCAGCCAGAGTAGAAACATTGGACGTGTTTCTTTCAACCTGTTGTCTATGTTCCCCATCAGTAAAATGGGTACCTGGGTGTTAGTCGACTGGTGTGGGTCGCATCCTGGGACACTGACCTAAGGAGGCCTAGTCACAGACCGGGCCGCGGGGGCGTTGACCCCCGGAACTCTCTCCAGGTAAACTCCAGGTAATAGAGGTTCAGACAGTATGCGCGGAGCCCCAGACCGACAAAATGTGATCAGCCACGTGGGAGCCTTCACCAAATTCAACTTCAATAACAAAAACATAAGGTGGGACCAAATAAAACCAGGTTCTAAATGATATAAACTGGGAAGATAGACTAAGCAACACGGATCCAAACCTATTTCTAGATCAAATTAACTCTGTGGCACTTGAGGAAAAGGAAGAGAATATGTAAACTAGAATGAGAAAGGTGTTCTCTATACAGGCAAAGGCAAAGAATAACAGAGGGGCTAAAAGAAGCCAATATATCTGTAATACGTAGGGAGACACTGGTCTGAGAAATAGCAAGCATCGAAGTAAAGTTAGAGGACTCTTACAGAAGCCAAGATACGCGGAAAGAACTGAAAGCCATAAACGAAATCGAAAGAAACCTAAATATTTCTTTTCTTATGCCAAATCAAAGTTGAGAACAACATCCAGTAATGAGCTCTTACTTACCCGAGATGGGTCTTAAACAGATGACAGCAAGGAAATAAGTGAGCTACTCAAATCCCAGGTAGACTCCAGGTCATAAGACAGTGACTGTAACATACTAGCCCAATATTACCAGTACCGTCAAGAACAGTTTGAACATAAGATGCAGTGACTGTAACATACTAGCCCAATATTACCAGTACCGTCAAGAACAGTTTGAACATAAGATGCAGTGACTGTAACATACTAGCCCAATATTACCAGTACCGTCAAGAACAGTTTGAACATAAGATGCAGTGACTGTAACATACTAGCCCAATATTACCAGTACCGTCAAGAACAGTTTGAACATAAGATGCAGTGACTGTAACATACTAGCCCAATATTACCAGTACCGTCAAGAACAGTTTGAACATAAGATGCAGTGACTGTAACATACTAGCCCAATATTACCAGTACCGTCAAGAACAGTTTGAACATAAGATGCAGTGACTGTAACATACTAGCCCAATATTACCAGTACCGTCAAGAACAGTTTGAACATAAGATGCAGTGACTGTAACATACTAGCCCAATATTACCAGTACCGTCAAGAACAGTTTGAACATAAGATGCAGTGACTGTAACATACTAGCCCAATATTACCAGTACCGTCAAGAACAGTTTGAACATAAGATGCAGTGACTGTAACATACTAGCCCAATATTACCAGTACCGTCAAGAACAGTTTGAACATAAGATGCAGTGACTGTAACATGTATTCCAAGTTTACCTGCATGTTCATGTTCAGTTTTACTACATTACACACCTTTCCCTTACTGATATTTCACTTTGTCAGTGTATTTCATTTATGTTTGTTATCTACTCCTCTGCTATGAGTTTTTATTATTATCTATACAATCATGATTGTCTACAAAAATAGTCTTCAAATATGGTTTTCCTCCTTTTTTTTGGGGGGGGGAGGGAAGGGGGGGGGAACTTTACATATATAATTTTTAAAGCCATAGTAGTCGATACGCCTTTTCCTTCGCGTGTTTGTGTGGTTCCTGCTGGTGATTATCCCAGTCTCAAGGTCATCCACAATACTCAGCTTCAAACAGAAGAAACACACTGCCACCATTATGTTCCATAGACAGCAATGTAATAAACAGTTATTACCAACAAAACAAACCACAAATAAATTTCTAATTACTGCTAATCCAAAAAACTTCAAAGATCATTCAGTTCACTAATCGTATTTTTTCTTAAGGGTAAATATGAAACAATCTCGAGTGTAGAAAAACAACTGAATGTTGTGAATTTTCAACCAGAATAAGACCACCCGTGACTCTCTACAAGTTAATAGAAAACTTTGGGTGTGACAGAAAACCTCGGGTACCTAGCGAATAAACATTTAATATGGAGCAACTTTCATCTCGGTCGAACCTTCACCTATACGAAAATTACCATCAATAAAGAATGTTTCCGTCATATATTCACCAGTCTCCGCCTCCCCCGCCATAGTCTCCTCGTCTGTGTTCATTGTTATTGATATTGATTTTAATCGTGTGGTTTAGGGAAATAATTATTTTGCCTACACATTTTATGGAATTTCTGAATACAATAATTTTAGCATTTCTGTATTTAAGTACAATATTTTGAACGAAAATTTGAATTATAGATGTAATAAACATTTCAGAGTAAAACATCGATCTTGTCGATGTTTATTACGATATTATTGGACTACACTTAAATTTTTATGTAAATGAAACATACTGATATATTGATATACTGATATATATATTGATATATTTTTTGAAATTGTTTATTATATACAGGTTGTAAGCAGCTGCCAGAGAACACTGCAGGTAGACTGTTGCTGACATCAACTTGGCTGGTGGCCATCGTTCTGGTGGCAACTTATACAGGAAACTTAACTGCATTCCTTTCTATTCCTCGCATAGAGAAAGTACCTCAGACGATCAAGGAAATGATTGACATGGACTACGACTTATCTATCAGCTATGGCTTCTCACAGTATGAAAAATTGAAGGTTAAGAACTTATGGGTTTGTCATTATTGTATTTAATTTATTTTTGAAGAAAATAATGTTTGGATCAACAAATAATGTTTTGTGATGACAGGAATGTTCCATTTTAATCCTCTTCAAATCACATTCTTCATCATTTTACTATTTAGTTTAGGTTATAAAGGATTTAATCGGCAGCACATAAAATATTGTGTTCTCGTCTCTCAGCGATAAGAGAGAGACTTGAAGTTAGTTGATAAGTAGAATAATCCCAGAACCAATTACAGTGGTAAGTAAACCCTTCTTGTAGGAAGCAATGATCTGCTCTCACCATACAGGATAAATGGAGAAAGTTCAGCAGCTACCATGGACATGAAGTACATTATTCTCATGACAGGTTGAACGACCTTCTAGGAATAAGAGACATTAAAATTTATCTAACGGTAATAATGAAAATGGATTTTAATAACAAAACAAATTATAAAAGAAATACCAGTTGACTGAAGCAAACCAAATACCTTACAGAATGTAATGAACGTTTAAAAACTTTGGAGTTAAGTGGGCCTAAGTTCGTCTGTAATATCTGCCTAACCTTACACCCACAAGGATTTTTTACTGGGATTCTCTAGGGCAAACAGAAATCAAATCTATGCAATTTCTGTATCTTGGGTATCTGTAGGCATGGAATATCTGGAAAAATACGTAGGGCATGCAGATTTGACCATCCCAAAAAATGCCGATTCCACATGATCAAAGGAGAATGCATCTCTTCATATAATTAATTTCACCACACACACACACACACACACACACACACACACACACACACACACACACACACACACACACACACACATACAATTTACATCTGAAACCACTCCAACAACACATTACTATTCTCCTCCCATACGCACCTAGGCACTGGACAAGCACCTAAAGTCGGTACCTGACCAGCCGGGCTGTGGCTTGTACGTTGGATTGCGTGCAGCCAGCAGTAACAGCCAGATTGATCAGGCTCTGATCTACCAGGAGGCCTGGTCACAGACCGGGCCGCGGGGGCGTTGACCCCCGGAACTCTCTCCAGGTAAACTGCAGGTAATACCCCCCGCCCCCTCCCTGCACTCTCCACACATCTCTACATTCATCGTCCACTACTATAACTCACTCCAGCGCTCCAACAAGTCTCTCCCTCATCTATCTCTTACTCCAACACTAAAAAATGGCAACAGGGGTCATAAAAGAATATTACAGAGATTGATCTAGTATTTTCAGTTAATGTATTATTAAAACCAGTTGTATTTTGTTACGACGCTGGATATATTTTATCTATACAACATTCGGTTGTTTTAAAATGAAATTTTTTAATGAACATTATTATGTATTTTGATTTTGCATTTTTATTGTAAAAAATGATATATATATATATATATATATATATATATATATATATATATATATATATATATATATATATATATATATATATATATATATATATATATATATATATATATATATATATATATATATATATATATATATATATATATATATATATATATATATCTTATAATTAAGACATTATCAATTTATATTCCGCTCAACAACTTAACTCTTATGTCTTATTTAAGCATTAAAATTCTAATGAATATCACTTGTAAGTGAAAATTGTTATGTATTGTGTTTTTTTCTGGTTGCAGACGTCTCCTAGCAAGGATCAACAATACCTGTTCCACCGCGCAGTGTTCCGTCACGACATATTTAACGAACCTGAAGATAAATTCGTACAAATGGTTCTTACACAGCGCATCTCTCTCATAGGTTAGTCCACAGATGGTTCTTACACAGCGCATCTCTCTCATAGGTTAGTCCACAGATGGTTCTTACACAGCGCATCTCTCTCATAGGTTAGTCCACAGATGGTTCTTACACAGCGCATCTCTCTCATAGGTTAGTCCACAGATGGTTCTTACACAGCGCATCTCTCTCATAGGTTAGTCCACAGATGGTTCTTACACAGCGCATCTCTCTCATAGGTTAGTCCACAGATGGTTCTTACACAGCGCATCTCTCTCATAGGTTAGTCCACAGATGGTTCTTACACAGCGCATCTCTCTCATAGGTTAGTCCACAGATGGTTCTTACACAGCGCATCTCTCTCATAGGTTAGTCCACAGATGGTTCTTACACAGCGCATCTCTCTCATAGGTTAGTCCACAGATGGTTCTTACACAGCGCATCTCTCTCATAGGTTAGTCCACAGATGGTTCTTACACAGCGCATCTCTCTCATAGGTTAGTCCACAGATGGTTCTTACACAGCGCATCTCTCTCATAGGTTAGTCCACAGATGGTTCTTACACAGCGCATCTCTCTCATAGGTTAGTCCACAGATGGTTCTTACACAGCGCATCTCTCTCATAGGTTAGTCCACAGATGGTTCTTACACAGCGCATCTCTCTCATAGGTTAGTCCACAGATGGTTCTTACACAGCGCATCTCTCTCATAGGTTAGTCCACAGATGGTTCTTACACAGCGCATCTCTCTCATAGGTTAGTCCACAGATGGTTCTTACACAGCGCATCTCTCTCATAGGTTAGTCCACAGATGGTTCTTACACAGCGCATCTCTCTCATAGGTTAGTCCACAGATGGTTCTTACACAGCGCATCTCTCTCATAGGTTAGTCCACAGATGGTTCTTACACAGCGCATCTCTCTCATAGGTTAGTCCACAGATGGTTCTTACACAGCGCATCTCTCTCATAGGTTAGTCCACAGATGGTTCTTACACAGCGCATCTCTCTCATAGGTTAGTCCACAGATGGTTCTTACACAGCGCATCTCTCTCATAGGTTAGTCCACAGATGGTTCTTACACAGCGCATCTCTCTCATAGGTTAGTCCACAGATGGTTCTTACACAGCGCATCTCTCTCATAGGTTAGTCCACAGATGGTTCTTACACAGCGCATCTCTCTCATAGGTTAGTCCACAGATGGTTCTTACACAGCGCATCTCTCTCATAGGTTAGTCCACAGATGGTTCTTACACAGCGCATCTCTCTCATAGGTTAGTCCACATGGCTCACTTAATGCATCATTCTCACAGATAAGTCCAGTCGACTCACACCAATTCGTAACTCACAGATAACCCACATAGTGGGTATTTCTCTCTTATAACGTCAGTCCGGATGATCTTCTGACTGTATCTGTCTTACAGGTCAGTCCAGACAATGCAAAGAAGGATGGCAGATTTCTGAGTATGTCTTAGAGAGAATATAACGGAGTGCTGGTTAAAATTGTCTAGGAAGATGTTATAGTTTTTTGCCTTGTTCTGATTTTCGTAAGATAATTCCGGGTTTTCTTGAAAATATCAATGGTTCAGAAATGGGATGGTATGTAGGTTGAAGGTTGAAAACTTTTTGTAGGTTATTTTTTCAAGATTAAATAATAGCACCCAGCCCAGCTGAAACTTGTAGACCTAGGCATCGCCAACACACCTATCAGCCAATCTTAAAACAATTGCTAATCAAGAGCACCAAAACTGTTCTACAAAAATCCTGTAACATTTTACACAAATCGGAACAAGTCAAGAAACCTCAATTCCTTCTATAAGAACAGCAGCCTTAATTAGAACGAGATTATTAACTCCCTTAATCCAACAAATAGTAGAGCCAGACTAGAAAATATCCTGGACCTCATTGCCACTAACAATGATGATCTGATACGTAATATAACTGTATCAAAGACAATTCACTCAGATCACAACATAACAGAGGTACAGACATGTATGCACAGGGCAACGGACCAGCAAAATGTGAGCAGTCATGAAGGTCTCTTCATGAAATTCAATTTCAATAACAAAAACATACAATAGGATCAAGTAAACCATGTCCTAAATGAAACAAGCTGAGAAGATATCCTAAACAACGCGGATCCAAACATTTACCTTGAAAAAAATGAATTCTGTGGTTCTTGAGATCTGCTCACGACACATTCCATTAAGAAAAAGAAAGAGAAGATGCAAACTAGAAAGAGTCGTTCCCTATACAGACGAAGGCGAAGAATCACAGAGCTGCTGAGTGGGGTCAATATATTTGAAATACGAAGGGAGGCACTTGTCGATGAAATTGCAAATATCGAACTTAAGCTGAAGGAATCTTATAGGAGACAAGAATCACAGGAAGAACCAAGAGCCATAAAGGAAATTGAAAAATAAAAAACACTTCTTCTCTTGTGCCAAATCTTAGGGAAAAAAACATCCAGTATTTGGCTCCTGCTTAGGCGGGATGGGACATACACAGATGATAGCCAAGAAATAAGTGAGATACTAAAGTCCCAATATGACTCAGTGTTCAGCGAGCCACTGCCCAGACTAACTCGACAATCCAAATGAATTATTTATGAGCGAAACCCAATATTTGGGCATCCCAAAAATCTCGGATATTATTATAACTCCACAAGATTTTCAAGAGGCAATTAATGACATGCCCATGTACTCTGCCCCAGGCCCAGACTCGTGGAACTCCGTGTTCATCAAGAACTGCAAGAAGTTCCTATAACTTGCCTTCAGCATTCATCAATTACACAACCCAGGGCAACACGGGTTTAGAGCAGGTCGCTCCTGCCTGTCCCAGCTAATGGACCACTATGACAAGGTCCTGGATGCTGTTGAGGATAAACAAAATACAGAAGTAGTATACACAGATTTTGCAAAAGCTTTCGACAAGTGTGACCATGGTGTAATAACACACAAAATGTGGGATAAAGAAATAAAGGGAAAAGTTGGTAGATAGATTTACAACTTCCTGACAAATAGAACACAAAGAGTAATAGTAAACAGAGTAAAGCCTCAGGCAGCCATGGTAAAAAGCTCTGTTCCACAAGGCACAGTACTCTCTCCCATTCTATTCCTCATCCTCAATTCTGACAGAAAGAGATGTAAGCCACAGCTCCGTGTCTTCCTTTGCGGATGACACCCGGATTACCATGGCAGTGACCTCCATCGAAGACACTGCAAGACTCCAAGCGGACATCAACCAAATCTTCGAATGGGCCACTCAAAACAATATGAAGTTCAACGAGGAGAAATTTCAACTACTCAGATATGGAAAACTTGAAGAAATTAAAAATGTGTCAGGGTATACCACAAATTCTAACCATACAATAGAGCGGAAAAGTAATGTGAAGGACCTGGGAGTGATAATGTCAGAGGATCTCGCCTTCAAAGACCACAACAATGTATCTACCTCATCTGCTAGGAAAATGATAGGATGGATAATGAGAACCTTCAAAACTAGGGACGCCAAGCCCATGATGATTCTCTTCAAATCGCTTGTGCTCTCTAGGCTGGAATACTGCTGTACACTAACGGCCCCCTTCAAGGCTGGCGACATTGCAGACCTGGAGAGTGTACAAAGAACTTTCACGGCACACATAAGTACGATAAGGCACCTAAACTACTGGGAACGGTTGAAGGTCCTTGATCTGTATTCCCTGGAACGCAGGCGAGAGAGATACATGATAATTTACACTTGAAAGGTCCTAGAGGGATTGGTACCAAACCTGCACACGAAAATCACTCCTTATGAAAGCAAAAGACTCGGCAGGAGATGCAACATTCCCCCGATGAAAAGCAGGGGCGCCACGAGTACACTGAGAGACAACACAATAAGTGTCCGGGGCCCAAGACTGTTCAATTGCCTCCCAGCATACATAAGGGGGATTACCAATAAACCCTTGACTGTCTTCAAAAAAGCACTGGACAGGCACCTAAAGTCAGTATCTGACCAACCGGGCTGTGGTTAGTACGTCAGGTTACGTGCGGCCGGCAGTAACAGCCTGATTGATCAGACCCTGATCCACCATGAGGCCTGGTCTCAGACCGGGCCGCGGGGGTGTTGACCCCCCCGAAACCCTCTCCAGGTAAACTTCAGGTAAACTCCCTAAGAGGATTCATCCCAGTATTTCTCTGATACCCTATCATCTCGGGCATAAGAGCACCTAACACAGATTAGCTGGTCACCTTGTTAAGTACCTCTTTCTACTACTTAGCAACTGCTTTCAGTTGCACATCAAACATTCAAGTAATTTCTCCCACTTTTCCTACCAAAATATTAAAATTAAGAGCTTTGCTTCTTTCGATGTCACGACTCTTCACCAACATCTAAGATTCTGGAAATAAATGGTATAAAATATTTCTATATTTACATCTAAGATTCTGCCGTCAGTATTCTGAGACAGAGACTCACCGACAACTACAACCTCTCATTATGTCCCCAGAACTTTATCAGTCTAGTGGATCTCAATGTAACTTTAACTTCGAGTATCAAGTTGACTGCTAAGTACAACGTATTGGGATTGTGTTGGGCAGCTTTCGCAGTCCAGGTTCCCTTCATGGAGAATCTGGATGCCAAGAATTTCAGCACCCTCAGTCCCAACGCTGTTTCCTTTGTAAGGGGTTTCAAGGGATGTCAACTCACCCAGCAGACAACCCACATTCGTCAGGTAGCATCGAAAATGGGTTCAAAGTTTCCACAGTAGTCTTCTGGATCTTCGTTGTTTCTGCTACTCCGTGACTTTTCTTGATCTCCAGCTTCGATCCATGTTGCTCGCCCACTTACCAGGTTCCCCTCTTGACCTGAGGACTCACAACAGGAGGTCTACTACGAATCCTCTTGTTTTCCTCAGTCAGTCGCCGTATCTCGAGCTTCGCCACCCTCAATTCCTCTTTAAAATGCTGGTAAAGTTGCTCAGTGGAGGGCATCTTGGATCAGTCCACAGAAAGTACACTAGATACGTCTTCACTGAGCTAAGTACAGGTCACCACTGAGTTAAGTACTATTATAGTTATTATTATTATTATTATTATTATTATTATCAGTAGTAGTAGTAGTAGTAGTAGCAGTAGTAGTAGCAGTAGCAGTAGTAGTAGTAGTAGTAGTAGTGGTAGTAGTAGTAGTTGTTGTTGTTGTTGTAACAGAAATAGCAATATAGTTACTATTATCAATTTAACTACAAATATTTGTATAGTAGAGTTTGGGGGCAAAAAAAAAGTAAAATAACTTACTGATATTGATAAATCTTTCTTTCAGTATCTGGACAAACTTCCTTAATTCTTCAGGACTTATATGCTAAAGCAGGTGGGAACATAACTGTATTTCTAGTTTCTTATTTAGTTTTAACTGTTGCAAAAATACTTTATACAATAAAAATTCTTGTTTAATGATTACTGTTTTCGCATAAACTAAATAACAGAAACTAACAGAGAGATAATCAAACTGAACAGTGATAAAGCATCGACCTTCACAGTGTCGTCACATATCACATATATGAACATTGTGCTAAAGGAACTGAAGGAGGTAGGTGGCAAGCTGACAAGAAGTGATGAAGAAGTGTGTGAAGAACTCAGCATGAGATTAAGAGTGACATTCTCAGAGGAGATAGAAATACTCCCTATGGGAGTTAAATACTTCGAAGGCGGTGGGACCAAAAACTATCTCTGAGTCCAGAGAGAGGAAGCAGAAGCCCTGAGTCAACCGTTAGCAACAATCCTCAATAAGTTTATCGAAACAGGACAATTACCAGAGGTGTGGAGGACAACAAATGTAATCCTAATTATTAAGAAAGGAGATAGACAGGCAGCATTAAACTACAGACCAGTGTCGTTGTCAAGTATAGTAAGTAAAATTATGGAGAAAGTTATTAGGAGAAGGGTGGTAGAGCACTTAAAAAGGAGTGGGATCATACATGACAACTTGCACAGCTTCATGGACTAAAAATCCTGTGGTGCAAACCTACTGGAGTTCTATGGCAAGGTAACACACAAAGACAGTAGAGAGAGGGAAGGACAGATTGCATTTTCTTCGACTGTAAGAAGGCTTTTGACACAATACCGCACAACTGACTAAAACAAGCTAGAGGAAACTGCAGGAATAACTGGAAAAGTACTGCAATGGATCATGGAATACCTAATATGAAGAAAACAACTAGTGATGAACCGACATGAGTTGTCAGAATAAGCACATGAATAGTCAGAGGTAAGCCTGTTTGCAGACGACATGAAAATAATGAGGAGAATTCAAGCGGACGAGGACAAGGAAAGGCTTCAATGTGATTTGGACAGGGTACAGGCCTGGTCTGACAAGTGGCTTTTGGAGTTTTTCCTCACCACCAAGTGGAAAGTTATGAAGCTTAGGGAAGAACAAAGAAGACTACAGACGGAGTATAGTCTCGGGGACAAGGGCTGCAAGCCCCTCTCGAGGAGAAGGACCTTGTGGTGATTATTACACTGAGTACACATCCGAGGTGCTCATCAGCAAAACAATTGCTGCAGCAAATGAACGTCTGGCAAATCTAAGAGTAGCGTTTCGTCATCTAAGTAAGGACTCATCAACGTCACTGTACACCGTGTACGTCAGGCAAGGTCACTGTACACCGTGTACGTCAGGCACATACTGGAGGATACAGCACCAGTGTGGAACCCACACCTAGTCAAGGATTTCAAGATACTGAAGAAAGAGCAGTTTTCAACAAGACTAGTCTTGGGGCTAAGAGGTATGTCCAGTTGGAAGAGGGACGATATGATAACGACATATAATACTGAGAATAACTGACAAGGTTAAAACGAACATAATGTTTCAGAGATGGGAAATTGGAAGAAGAGGGTACAACTGGAAGATGAAAACTCAGATGAATTGTCAGGAAGTGGAACACTCTAGAGAATGAAATGGTAGAGGCAGGACCAATGCATAACTTCAAGAAGAGGTCCAACAATCATATATAGGTGAGTACATAGATGAGTACATAGGTGGGTACACAGATGAGTACATAGGTAAGTACATAGATGAGTACATAGGTGAGTACATAGAATGGAAAGAAATATTATTTTCATGCCCAGAAAATGCATGAATATATTAATATACTATAAGGAGGATATTACTCATTAATATCTTTATGAAATGAGAAGCAGTAAATTTTACTACTGTCTACGTTCTGTGAACACTAAGATAAACACTAAGATAAACACTAAAATAAACACTAAGATAAACACTAAGATAAACACTAAGATAAACACTAAGATAAGCACTAAGATAAACACTAAAATAAACACTAAGATAAACACTAAGATAAACACTAAGATAAACACTAAGATAAGCACTAAGATAAACACTAAGATAAACACTAAGATAAACACTAAGATAAGCACTAAGATAAACACTAAGATAAACACTAAGATAAACACTAAGATAAACACTAAGATAAACACTAAGATAAACACTAAGATAAACACTAAGATAAACACTAAGATAAACACTAAGATAAACACTAAGATAAACACTAAGATAAACACTAAGATAAACACATTCAAAAATCTGTCAAACAACAAATTCAGATTTAATAGTCTTAGAAAAAAACATAAAAATCAACAGTAGGAATAAGAAGAATATAAATCATTACGCAAAAGGAAATGCTGTTGTTTTTCCTATACAATAATTATCACATATACTGGGCAAGACTAACCACTTCAGCACCTGCTGCAGCAGATATTTTGCTTCAACTGCAAGAACAGAGGAACTCGATCCGAGTTCTCGGTAAGAGTTCAGCAATGATATTATAAACCTTACAGGATAGCGACGTCAGACTCTGTAACCCATAAGAGCATGCGTATAAATTGAAGCTTCAGTGCTATGCGGAGTACTCTTAAATTAATCCAAGCTAGAGTGAAGCTATAACACCTTTGTATGCCTTGCTTGTGTTAGCTCGTAATTAATTAAGAAAACTTAGCAAGCTGTCTTTCCATAACAACAAGACTAAATCACGAACCTGATATTACTTTACTGAGGCTACTACCGAAATCCGGTAGAATTCCTTAAACCATTAAATTCATGATAAGGTGATAATAGAGTTTTGTAGTACCGATGCATTAGGTTTATGCATCTGTGACCGACTACATGTTCAGGTTTAGATAGGTTGATAGGATGGCTCCTGGCCGGGGTCTTCTCCATATGGTGGCCCGGCAGTGGCTCCCGAAGGAATGACGGAGTAAGCATTCGTGTCCAGTGGAGTACCGTTTGCAATCCTAAGGCGGGGGCAGCCCTATGACAAGGACACAGTGAGTCTTCTTCAGGTCAGTTGGAGTACCATTTACAGCTCTGTGCAGGGGGCAGCCCCATGACAAGGACACGGTGAGTCTTCTTCAGTCGTCTTCTTCAGCATATCCTATCCATATCCTAAGGCAGTTGGTGTAGCAGTTAGCTACAGTCATAACAGATGCCCTATAGCTGGGGTACAGCACGTCTTGAGTTCAGGTGTGTCAGGGACGGTGTTCGCACTGGTATGAGGCTTTCAACTCTAGAAAGCTCTGCTCCATTTGAACCAATCCTGGCACTCGGGCTGCGGCCCGAGTGCCAGAGCAACTCAGGAGATTCTGTGAACTGACTGCAGAAAATACTCAGCAACTGAAAAAGGCTGCACTCTGAGGTCACCTTTAAATTAAACGCTTATAGAACATTAAATGGCGTTAAACGAACATTAAATGGCGTTAAACGAACCTCCTTTTCTCTTAATCCCACTTCTCGTTCGAAACTTCCTTCATCCTCTACATATTATCTTCTGTTTCACCATTCCAGTGCACTTCGTAGAAATCTGGTTCACATTTTAGCACTTCCTGCTGCTGCTGATACTTCAGTTAACTCCTCTGTTTATAGAACCTTTTGGCCTCTCAGATGCCCTGGTAAGACTGCCTGCTTCCGTTTTGGCTAAACTGGAGAAAACGCTAACAATGCTCTTTTCTGTAGTGTTGGAGATCATTGCTGTCATTTACACAGATCCTCTACCAGTACTATATTTCCCTTCTATGCCGTCACAAACGCCATCTTTTTGACTCAGCCCCAATACACAGACATTTCCAAGATAAATCGTAGTTACTGTCTTGTTTCTGATGATGTCTCTATTACTCATTATCTGCCAATTTTTTTTCTTTTATCGTTGGCCTGCTCTTCACCCATACGAATGTAGTATTATTAATTAGCACACTTTTTAATATAAATAGTTGTTTTTTTCAGTAATTAACAATATTTATTAATTTGGACATGATACATAAATGTACAAAGAAATACAGTGGTTAAGTGTAACATGCCAAAAGCCCCTTGTATGCAGAGCAATATGGGCAGGCTTAAAATTAACTCAAGATTTACTAAGCAATGATATATTCAGTGGTAAACATTACAGTAAACAAATAACAATTAAGCACAAATGAGTATTACAAAGACAGGTCATATGGTCATTTACTGTGTTGCTGTGCATTCAATAGATTGGAGTATTCTGTTAGGTAATTAAAAAAAAAACAAAGTTTGATAGGGTCACAGGTTAAACATTTATGAGATACAATTATTCAGTATTTATTTAGCTGTGGGCGAGTAAGTGACTTTTAAGAAGAGACTTGAATTTATAAACAGTGTTTCTTTTATATTCACAGGTAATAGATTCCAGATTTTTGGGCCTTTTTATGTGCATTGAGTTTTTGCATAGTGTGAGATGGACACGAGGAATATCAAAGAGTGATTTTTGCCTTGTGTTATGGTCATGTGTTCTGCTGAGGTTGGTAAGGAGACGTTTGAGGGGAGGGTTTATATCAGAGTTAAGTGTTCTATGTATGTAGTAGGTACAATAATAAGTATGGATGGATGTTTTGTACGGTGAGTAGGTTTAGAGTTTTAAATATTGGTGGAGTGTGCTGCCTGTAGTGGGAATTTGTTATCATTCTAACTGCAGCCTTTTGTTGGGTTTACCTGGAGTTTACCTGGAGAGAGTTCCGGGGGTCAACGCCCCCGCGGCCCGGTCTGTGACCAGGCCTCCTGGTGGATCAGAGCCTGATCAACCAGGCTGTTGCTGCTGGCTGCACGCAAACCAACGTACGAGCCACAGCCCGGCTGGTCAGGAACCGACTTTAGGTGCTTGTCCAGTGCCAGCTTGAAGACTGCCAGGGGTCTGTTGGTAATCCCCCTTATGTATGCTGGGAGGCAGTTGAACAGTCTCGGGCCCCTGACACTTGTTGTATGGTCTCTTAACGTGCTAGTGACACCCCTGCTTTTACATTGGGGGGATGTTGCATCGTCTGCCAAGTCTTTTGCTTTCGTAGTGAGTGATTTTCGTGTGCAAGTTCGGTACTAGTCCCTCTAGGATTTTCCAGGTGTATATAATCATGTATCTCTCCCGCCTGCGTTCCAGGGAATACAGGTTTAGGAACCTCAAGCGCTCCCAGTAATTGAGGTGTTTTATCTCCGTTATGCGCGCCGTGAAGGTTCTCTGTACATTTTCTAGGTCAGCAATTTCACCTGCCTTGAAAGGTGCTGTTAGTGTGCAGCAATATTCCAGCCTAGATAGAACAAGTGACCTGAAGAGTGTCATCATGGGCTTGGCATCCCTAGTTTTGAAGGTTCTCATTATCCATCCTGTCATTTTTCTAGCAGATGCGATTGATACAATGTTATGGTCCTTGAAGGTGAGATCCTCCGACATGATCACTCCCAGGTCTTTGACGTTGGTGTTTCGCTCTATTTTGTGGCCAGAATTTGTTTTGTACTCTGATGAAGATTTAATTTCCTCGTGTTTACCATATCTGAGTAATTGAAATTTCTCATCGTTGAACTTCATATTGTTTTCTGCAGCCCACTGAAAGATTTGGTTGATGTCCGCCTGGAGCCTTGCAGTGTCTGCAATGGAAGACACTGTCATGCAGATTCGGGTGTCATCTGCAAAGGAAGACACGGTGCTGTGGCTGACATCCTTGTCTATGTCGGATATGAGGATGAGGAACAAGATGGGAGCGAGTACTGTGCCTTGTGGAACAGAGCTTTTCACCGTAGCTGCCTCGGACTTTACTCTGTTGACTACTACTCTCTGTGTTCTGTTAGTGAGGAAATTATAGATCCATCGACCGACTTTTCCTGTTATTCCTTTAGCACGCATTTTGTGCGCTATTACGCCATGGTCACACTTGTCAAAGGCTTTTGCAAAGTCTGTATATATTACATCTGCATTCTTTTTGTCTTCTAGTGCATTTAGGACCTTGTCGTAGTGATCCAATAGTTGAGACAGACAGGAGCGACCTGTTCTAAACCCATGTTGCCCTGGGTTGTGTAACTGATGGGTTTCTAGATGGGTGGTGATCTTGCTTCTTAGGACCCTTTCAAAGATTTTTATGATATGGGATGTTAGTGCTATCGGTCTGTAGTTCTTTGCTGTTGCTTTACTGCCCCCTTTGTGGAGTGGGGCTATGTCTGTTGTTTTTAGTAACTGTGGGACGACCCCCGTGTCCATGCTCCCTCTCCATAGGATGGAAAAGGCTCGTGATAGGGGCTTCTTGCAGTTCTTGATGAACACGGAGTTCCATGAGTCTGGCCCTGGGGCAGAGTGCATGGGCATGTCATTTATCGCCTGTTCGAAGTCATTTGGCGTCAGGATAACATCGGATAGGCTTGTGTTAACCAAATTTTGTGGCTCTCTCATAAAAAATTCATTTTGATCTTCGACTCTCAGTCTGGTTAGCGGCTTGCTAAAAACTGAGTCATATTGGGACTTGAGTAGCTCACTCATTTCCTTGCTGTCATCTGTGTAGGACCCATCTTGTTTAAGTAGGGGCCCAATACTGGACGTTGTTCTCGACTTTGATTTGGCATAGGAAAAGAAATACTTTGGGTTTCTTTCGATTTCATTTATGGCTTTTAGTTCTTCCCGAGATTCCTGACTCCTATAAGATTCATTTAGCTAAAGTTCGATGTTTGCTATTTCTCTGACCAGTGACTCCCTACCCATTTCAGATATATTGGCCTCTTTCAGCCACTCTGTTATTCTTTTCCGTCGCCTGTAAAGGGAGCGCCTGTCTCTTTCTATTTTACATCTACTCCTCCTTTTTCTTATATGAATAAGCCTTGTGCATACATCGAGTGCCACCGAGTTAATCTGTTCTAGGCATAAGTTGGGGTCTGTGTTGCTTAGTCTATCTTCCCAGCTTATATCGGTTAGGACTTAGTTTACTTGGTCCCACTTTATGTTTTTGTTATTAAAGTTGAATTTGATGAATGCTCCCTCGTGACTAATCTCATTATGTCGGTCTGTGTTTGAAATTTGAGTCTATTATCAAGGTGGATTCCTAGGAATTTTCCCTCTGTGAGTTTTGTGATAGGTGATCCATTTATCATTATGTTAAGAGACACATCTGTAGCTCTGTTACCAAACTGAATGTAGTAGGTTTTGTCAGTTTTTAGAGTAAGTTTGTTGGTCCTCATCCAGGTTGATATTTTCTGTAATTCGGTATTTACAGTATTGGCTAGCGTGATTGGGCTCGGGTGAGAGCAGACGTATGTAGTGTCATCTGCAAATAGTGTGGGTTTGAGTAGTTGCGATGCATTTGGTAGGTCATTTATATATATGAGAAAGAGAAGAGGGCCTAGGACACTTCGTGTGAGAAATTATCGTGTGAGAAATTATCTGGGCTAATTTCACAGGCACAATCCTGAATTAACATTTCACCTCCCACAATTGGGAAGAAGCCTTGGTATATGAAACAGATTACATTTATTGATATTGATGTACCATAGTCAAGTGGGACTCTGAGAAACCAGGTCACAATATTGTCCCTCCTTCGTGCCCACCTTCTCAGCTCACCATACCTCACACACACACACACACACACACACATATATATATATATGTGTATATATATATATATATATATATATATATATATATATATATATATATATATATATATATATATATATATATATATATATATATATATATGTGTATATATATATATATATATATATATATATATATATATATATATATATATATATATATATATATATATATATATATATACATATATATATATCATTTACCAAACTGCAACACGCCTGGACTCGACCCTACGACCCTTATACCGCCTCCAGAGACAGCACAATGTACGCATCGCCTTACCACTTGAGGCAGCGATCCTACAAGAATCACACATGCAGCTGAGCTATATGTTTTTTCTCGTGATCCGAGGACACTCGTGGCAGTGGTATCTCGAGGATTAATTTCAGCCTCCTCCACTGCCACGAGTGTCCTCGGATCACGAGAAAAACAAGTAGCTCACCTGCATGTGTGATTCTTGTAGGATCGCTGCCTCAAGTGGTAAGGCGATGCGTACATTGTGCTGTCTTTGGAGGCGGTATAAGGGTCGTAGGGTCGAGTCCCGGCCTGCTGCAGTTTGGTAAATAAGAACATAAGAAAGAAGGAACACTGCAACAGGCCTACTGACCCATGCGGAGCAGGTCCATTTCCCCCCCACGGATTAGCCCAATGACATCCCCCCCAGATTAGCCCAATGACCCACTCAGTCTGGTCACCTCCACTCAAGGAAGGAGCACGGCACTAAAAGTCTATCAGTACTTAACTACAACATCAGGTCCTTAAGCAAACACTATGATGACCTCCTGGCACTCCTTGAATCACTTAAGACACCCTTCTCCTGCATTATTCTTACTGAGACCTGGCTTAAGCAGGACAATAGATATCTACCCTCTACCAGGATACACAGCAATTCACAACTGCTTCTCTTAGCTGGAGACTTCAACATCAACCTTGGCTTACTAGATGATCAGCCTGTAACTGATTTCATCAACAATATGAACAACACACTTCTCATACCAACAATAACTAAACCAACCAGGCTCACTGAGACAAGTGCAACCATAATAGACCACATATGGACCAATATACTAGCCCCCCTTAAATCAGGGATAATCACAGATAGCACTACAGACCACTACCCTACCTTCCTCCTGACAAACATTAATAAACCACCACTTGAATACAACAAAGTCTCATTTAGACTCCATGACGAGGCCTCAATAAGGAAGTTCACAACTGACCTAGAGATTGTTGACTGGCCTACAGAATTCTCCAAGGCCAATGGTATTGATGACTGGACAGACATTTTTCTTAACAAATTACTTAGACTATACAACAAACATTGTCCTATAAAAACGAAACAGATCACAAACAAACGGCTTGGTTGCCCATGGCTAACCAGCACCATTCTGAAATCCATTGACAAGAAACACCAATATGAAAAGCAATATAGACAGGGCTTAATACACAAAGATATTCTTAAACACTATTCATCAGTTCTCACCAAAGTAATAAAGAAAGCCAAACAACTATACTACTCCAGTAGATTCACAGACACTAGAGGAGATATAAAAAAGACCTGGAAAACACTCTCTCAGATTCTAGGGACCCACAAACTGAAAAAAAACAAGAATATTGTCCTAACTAAACCTAATGAAACACCACTACATCCCACTGACACAGCTAACAAGATAAACGACTTCTTCTCAACCATAGGATCTAATCTCGCCAATAAAATCCCACATACTAATGCCCATGCCGGGGACTACCTAGATGGGAATTTCCCAAATTCCTTCTATCTTGCACCAACTGAGCCCTCGGAAGTCACCGAGATTATAAAGTCACTTAAAAACAACTCAGGGAATCTGTCTAATGTCCCACCATTACTGTACAAGCGAGCGGCCCATATCCTTTCGCATGCTATTTCATTACTTTTTAACAAGTCACTAGAAACTAGCACCTTCCCGAAACTACTCAAGATGGCAAGGGTTACACCAATACATAAAGGTGGTGACCCTACAGACTTAAACAACTATAGGCCAATATCAAACTTACCATTGCTATCCAAAATCTTTGAGAAACTCGTGCACAGGAGACTATATTCATTTATAACAGCACAAAACATACTCAACCCCTGCCAATTTGGATTTAGGAAAAATAAAAGCACTAATGATGCAATCATAAAAATGCTAGATCTGCTTTACACAGCATTGGAAAATAAGGAATATCCACTAGGAATTTTTATTGACCTAAGAAAAGCTTTTGACACAGTAGACCACGACATCCTACTCCACAAACTTGACCATTACGGTATAAGAGGCCATGCGCTTGCTTATTTCAAATCTTACCTTACTAATAGGTATCAGTATGTCACCATTAAAGACACAGCATCAACAACACGGCCACTTGATACTGGAGTTCCGCAGGGAAGTGTCCTTGGTCCCCTGCTCTTCCTCATATACATCAATGATCTTCCAAACGTATCCCAACACCTGAAACCCATTCTCTTTGCTGACGACACGACTTATGTCATCTCTCACCCTAATCTTGCCACCCTCAACACCATTGTTAACGAGGAGCTGATCAAAATATCGACTTGGATGACAGCCAATAAACTTACGCTTAACACTGACAAAACCTACTATATTATGTTTGGTAGCAGAGCAGGAGATGCACAAATTAACATTAAGATCGACAACACTCTAATTACCAGACATAATGAGGGCAAATTCCTAGGCCTATACCTTGACAACAACCTGAATTTCAGCACCCATATCCAACACATAACCAAAAAAGTATCCAAAACAGTTGGGATCCTCTCCAAGATACGATACTACGTGCCGCAAAATGCCCTTCTCACACTATACCACTCACTTATTTATCCATACCTCACCTATGCTATTTGTGCTTGGGGATCAACTGCAGCAACACACCTAAAGCCAATAATAACCCAACAAAAAGCTGCAGTAAGAATAATCACTAAATCCCATCCCTGGCAACACCCCCCCCCACTCTTCATAGATCTAAACTTACTCCCTGTTCAGTACATCCACACTTACTACTGTGCAATCTACATCTACAGGACCTTAAACTCCAATATCAACCTTGACCTAAAACGCTTTCTTGATAGTTGTGACAGAACCCACAGGCATAACACCAGACACAAACATCTCTACGACATTCCCCATGTCCGACTAAACCTTTACAAAAATTCAATGTATGTCAAAGGCCCTAAAATCTGGAACACCCTACCTGAGAACTCTAGAACTGCAGACACATTCATCACCTTCAAAACTACCATTAGAAAACATCTTATCTCCCTGATAAACCCCATCAACTAACTACACGAATACCACCTGGTGGTTCACACTTACACTCACTCACCCATTTGACCATAAACAGAAATATTAATCTCAATCTTAAAATAATGAATCCTATGATACTCCAATACTGAAACTATGTACTGTGCCAAAACAAAAGCATTCACATTGCTAAACTCACAAACTAGTATTTAGTCACTTAGCCATAATACCAACTTACCTCATAATTTGTAATATTTTAAAATAAAGAATTAAACTAAGTCTGCCCGAAATGCCTAGCCATGCTAGGCGTTCTAGTGGTACACTCTGTAATCATTATTTAACTACATGTAAACCACACAACAACCAAATTCTGTAAATTCAACATTGTAATCTTTATAGAGAATAAACTTTGAACTTGAATTTGAATTTGAATTTAATCCTCGAGGTACCACTGACACGAGTGTCCTCGGT
>NC_091343.1:31066120-31083143 GCF_038502225.1 Cherax quadricarinatus
TTGGTTGCAGTGAGGTTGTTGGTGTTGACAGTGTTCTGTGGGTGGTTCTGAGGAAGGTTGTGTTTGCTGGTCCTCTCGAGTCTGGGCTCCACTGCCCATCTCTATCCTTGTCTGTTTCTGCCCCTAGTGTCTTAGTATTCTCTCAGCTTCTTTCGTTCTTCGTGATCGAGGTATTCCTACTGGTAATTTAATGAGCCCCTTAGTCGTGGTTTCTGCTACAGGATCATTTTACACTGTTTCTGATATGAAAATCAATTTCACTAGACGTTTTCTTTCCCCTCTGAGTATCCCTCTGTCCTCTGAAAATTTGTCAGCTTGGTCATGTTTTCCTCTCCTTCGGCCTCCTGAAGCCCATGAGTAATGACAGACCTCTTCCTTTCTTCCTCCCACTGCATGTCCCTTTCATATCTCAGGGCCCGATTTAAGCATCTCCATTGCTGCATACCATAATATTTTTTGTATCTCCCATTGACCATATAGTGCATCAGCAAGAGATCTATCTCTTTCCCTTCCTTTGATCCCCTCATCATCTGCTGTTCCTGTACCCAGTGGAATGCAATTTTAACTCCCTGATTTCCCTAGAGTGTCTGATAGGGCTTCTGTGTAGATCTTATTTCCATCATTGCCTTCGGTGCCCTCTCTGGTTGCTGATATTCCTGTTCCTGTTGCCATGCCCCTTCTGTTCTTCAGCTCTATATCCAGTTTTAGCATTTTTATTTCTTCTCGTAGGCTCTCTGTCCTAGCCTCTGCAGCTGTGGCTTGTAACTCACACATCTTGCTCTCTACAGCTATCCTCTCCTGTATTTAATTGTTAAACTCACCTAGCCTCCTTTCCATTCTTGTTTCCTTCTCTTGAGCTCTGCTGTGCCATTCTTCCTTCCCAGATCATTCTTCCTCGGGTCCTCTGGCTCTTTCTCCTTCTTTCTGGGATCCTATTTTTTTACACTAGTTACCACAAAATGTATATCTTGAGTACATGTGCTTGTGAAAGTATGTGTTTGTGAGTGTGTGTACTCACCTATTTGAACTCACATATTTGTGGTTGCAGGGATCGAGTCATAGATTCTGGCCCTGCCTCTTTATCAAACCTATGTATGGTTCCTGCCTCCACTACGTCACTTCCCAGACTATTCCACTTCCTGACAACTCTGTGACTGAAGAAATTCTTCTTAACATCCCTTTGCCTCATCTGAGTATCCAGCTTCCAACTGCGACCCCTTGTTTTTGTGTCTCATCTGTGGAACATCATGTCCACCTTGTCGATTTCTCGCAGAATTTTATATGTCGTTATCATGTCTCCCCTAACCCTCCTGTCCTCCACTATCGTCAGGCCGATTTTCCTTCATCTTTCTTAGTAGTATATCCCTCTTAGGAGAGTGTACAAATAACTTCCACGGCACACATAAGTGCAATAAGGCACCTAAACTACTGGAAACGGTTGAAGGTCCTTGATCTGTATTCCCTCGAACGCAGGCGAGAGAGATACATATACACTTGGAAGGTCGTGGAGAGATTGGCACCAAATCTGCACACGAAAATCACTCCTTATAAAAGCAAAAGACTCGGCAGGAGATGCAACATTCCCCCGATGAAAAGCAGGGGCGCCACGAGTACACTGAGAGACAACACAATAAGTGTCTGGGGCCCAAGACTGTTCAATTGCCTCCCAGTATACATAAGGGGGATTACCAATAGACCCCAGGCTGTCTTCAAGAAGGCACTGGACAGGCACCTAAAGTCAGTACCTGACCAACCGGGCTGTGGTTCGTATGTCAGCTTGCTTGCTGCCAACAGTAACAGCCTGGCTGATCAGACCCTGATCCACCATGAGGCCTGATCTCAGACTGGGCTGCGGGGGCGTTGACCCCCGAAACCCTCTACAGGTAAACTCCAGGTAGCCCCGTGGCCTGGCTGGCAAAGCTCTCACTTCACACACGGAGGGTCTGGGCTCGATTCCCGGCGGGGTAAAAACATTTCGACGCATTTCCTTACACCTGTTGTCCTATTCACCTAGCAGCTGGTAGATACCTGGGTGTTAGTCGACTGGTGTGGGTTGCATCCTGGGGACAAGATTGAGGACCACAATGGAAATAAGACAGACAGTCCTCGACGACGCACTGACTTTCTTGGGTTATCCTGGATGGCTAACCCTTCGGAATTAAAAATCTGAACGAAATCTTATCTTATCTAGCTCCAGCAATAGTCTCTTTGTAAACCTTTGCACCTTCTCTAATTTCTTGACGTGCTTCACCAGGTGTAGGTTCTGAACTTGTGCTGCATACTCCAGTATGGGTCTGATGTACACGGTGTACAGATTCTTAATTAAACGATTCCTTACCGAGGTGTTGGAATGCTATTCTTAGGTTCGACAGGCGCCCATATGCTGCAGCAGTTATCTGGTTGATATGCGTCTCAGGACATGTTTTGTATTATACTCACACCAAGATCCTTTTGCTTGAGTGAGGTTTGCAGTCTTTGGACACTTATCTGTCTGCGGTCTTATTTGCCCTTCCCCGATCTTCACGACTTTGCATTTGGTGGGGTTAAATTCCAGGAGCTTAGGTCCCCTTGTAGTCCTGCCTGATCCTCTTCCGATTTAATTCTTCTCATTAACTTCACATCATCTGCAAACAGGAATACTTCTGAGCCTGTCCTTTCTGTCTTGTCATTCACACATTCCAAAAACAGCACTGGTCCTAGGACAGACCCTAGGGCCTAGGACTACATTTGCTGCCTTACATACCTCAGGCAGTTGTCCAGTTTCAATGGATGCATTGAAGATTGTTGTAGTGGCACACAGCATCTGTGCTCCCTCTCTAAGGACCCATGGAGAGATGTCTCCTTTGACGTATCAAGTTCACGTAGCCATTACCTGGAGTTTACCTGGAGAGAGTTTCGGGGGTCAACGCCCCCGCGGCCCGGTCTGTGACCAGGCCTCCTGGTGGATCAGCGCCTGATCAACCATGTATGACGATCTCATACATAATATAACTGTTATAAAGACAATACACTCAGATCACAACATTGCAGACCTAGAAAGCGTACAAAGAACTTTCACAGCACACATACGTATGATAAGGCACTTCGAACGCAGGCGAGATACATGATAATATACACTTGGAAGGTCCTGGAGGGATTGGCACCAAATCTGCACACGAAAATCACTCCCTATGAAAGCAAAAGACTCGGCAGGAGATACAACATTCCCCCGATGAAAAGCAGGGGCGCCACGAGTACACTGAAAGACAACACAATAAGTGTCCGGGGCCCAAGACTGTTCAATTAACTCCCAGGACAGGGAGGCAATTGAACAGTACAATGTGTACTCACAACGTCAGGTTGTGCATCCTAATTTGTGTGTTTTGTCTCTTCGCAGCTAGGAGCATTCATTATGTTGTACCTGAATAAAGGATTATCAACACACACCCGAATGTCTCTTTGACCACACTTGTCGAAAGCTTTTGCAAAGTTTGTGTATACTACATCTGTATTTTGTTTATCCTCTACAGCATCCAGGACCTTGTCATAGTGGTCCAGTAGTTGGGACAGGCAGGAACGACCTGCTCTAAACCCATGTTGTCCTGGGCTGTGTAAGCGATGGGTATCTAAGTGATTGGCTATCTTGCTTCTTAGAACCCTCTCAAAGATTTTTATGATATGGGATGTTAGTGCTATTGGTCTGTAGTTCTTTGCAATTGTTTTACTGCCACCTTTGTGGAGTGGGGCTATGTCTGTTGTTTTCAGTGTGTGTGTGGGATGACCCCTGTGTCCATGCTCCCTCGCCATAAAATGCTGAAGGCATGTGATAGGGACTTCTTGCAGTTCTTGATAAACACAGAGTTCCACGAGTCTGGGCCTGGGGCAGAGTGCATGGGCATGTCATTAATTGCCTCTTCAAAATCTTGTGGAGTTATAATAATATCCGAGATTTTGGGGATGACCAAATTTCTGGTTTCGTTCATAAAGAATTCTATTGGACTGTCGACCCTTAGAGTGGGCAGTGTATCATTGAACACTGAGTCATATTGGGACTTTAGTGTTTCACTCATTTCTTGGCTATCATCTGTGTATGTCCCATCTCGCCTAAGCAGGGGCCCAGTACTGGATGTTGTTTTTCCCTTAGATTTGGCATAAGAGAAGAAGTATTTTTTTTTTCAACTTCCTTTATGGCTTTTAGTTTTTCCTGTGATTCTTGTCTCCTATAAGATTCCTTCAGCTTAAGTTCGATATTTGCAATTTCATTGACTAGTGCCTCCCTTCGTATTTCAGATATATTGACCCCACTCACCTGCTCTGCGACTCTTCGCCTTCGTCTGTATAGGGAACGTTTCTCTTTCTAGTTTACATCTTCTCTTTCTTTTTCTTAATGGAATGTGTCCTGAGCAGATCTCAAGAACCACAGAATTCATTTTTTTTTTCAAGGTAAATGTTTGGATCCGTGTTGTTTAGGATATCTTCCCAGCTTGTTTCATTTAGGACATGGTTTACTTGATCCCATTGTATGTTTTTGTTATTGAAATTGAATTTCGTGAAGAGACCTTCATGACTGCTCACATTTTGCTGGTCCGTTGCCCTGTGCATACATGTCTGTACCTCTGTTATGTTGTGATCTGAGTGAATTGTCTTTGATACAGTTATATTACGTATCAGATCATGATTGTTAGTGAAGATGACTAAATGGATTGTGAAAACGTGCAATTGCATTAAGTTTTATAACCTGCATGAACTGTATCACTGTAGGCAACAAGAGCATTTCACCCCTCCATGGAAGATGTGTTCATTTAATATCACATACCTACAAGTCCCTCCCAAGAAGCTCATTGCTAGTAATCCCTTCCTTAAATCTCTTGTTAGAGCAACTGCTCAAGAAGAAATTTCTCACCTAGCTGGTAGTAACAAGTTATCACAAGTTATATACACTGATGGATCTAAACAGGAGTCTTCTGGCAGGGCTGCATCTGCTCTTGTTGCCACCTCCCTAGCTAAGAACGATAATAAATTTGTTGAGTTAGGCATAAGAATTAACAACTGGGCGTCTACACTGCAAACTGAATTGTTTGCAATCCTAATGGCGCTAAAGCTAACCTATGACACTGAGCTTGACTCTATCATCATTACTGATTCTATGTCATCATTGAAGGCTCTTGGCTCATATAATGACTCCAACAACATGTTCATTGGGGAAGCCAGGTATAGATACTCAAAAATTAGGGACAAAGGAATTAATGTACAACTGCTATGGATCCCATCACACATTGGATTACTCCTTCATGATAAAGTTGATATGTTAGCCAAGAAGAGTATCGAGAAGGAGAATGTAGAATATAACTTTGGTATAACTGTGTCTAGCATTAGGAATAATATTAGGAGAGAAGTAAATAATGAAAATGATTGTTATAGGAATGCAGTTAGAAGCCTGAGTAGATCTATAACCCACTATGATAACATGAACGTAGATAAGTATGTTTATGGAGCAACTTGCAATGTGAACAGAGTGACTGATGTTGTAGTGGCCAGGCTTAGGCTTGGTTACAAGTACTTCTGGCAGTTTGGGAGACACACAGATGATGATCAAACTAAATGTAAATTATGTGATCAGGCATATGGTCACTGTCTTGAACACTATGTGCTTAATTGTCCACTTATTGAGGAATACAGAGACAGACAGTATAATAACCTATGTGACATGTCAAGATATCTTATTAATGAAAATAAGATACCAGATATACTAAGCAAATTTCCTAAATTTGCTTGTAACAGATAAGTGAACTATAGATATGTAGATATAAATCCATATGTATTCCTGTTAACCCTTTGGGGCCTAGTTCCTAGGCCTTTTGTGTATCCACATGCTCTCGCGCTACCGTCCACAGGATGGATATGGGGTGCACAATAAACTAGCCACTTCGGTGGCAAAATCTAAAAAAATCTAGTGAAGATGAGGTCCAGTGTATTTTCTAGTCTTGTAGGCTCTACTATTTGCTGGTTTAAGGTAAATTTGTTGCAGAGATTTAATAGTTTGTGTGTGTGTGTGAATTTTCATCTGAGCTGCCTCCCGGGGTGATCTCTACTAAAACATTGTTTCAACTGCTACTTTCTTCCCTTGTCTTCTTGCTTCATAAGTTTCCCCTTCAACTTCCTGGAGCCCATAAACATTTTCCCATTTCATTTTCCTTTTGTATTCCCTTATCCTCTTGTCTTTCTAATGTCCCTGTGCCCAGTGATCTGTCATTTTCTCTTCTCAGTTTTACCTTGGCACTGCTGTGGCCCTTAGGGGCCACTTAACCAATAATACTGGTCAACTCTGTTATTTATCAACCGATTACGTTCATTTTTGGTGTACTATCAAAAACTTGTATCGGTCATGCTTTGATGAAGTTTCAATACGATCGGCTATAAGGCAAATGAAAAATGAAAAATTTACCAAAAATTACATTTGGTACTTGGAAAAGTGGTTTTGACACTTTCTGCTGATAGAACACTTCTACTTCCAACAACTAAAGAGTGTGAATACTGTAATAAACCTTATCGTTAATATAAAAAAAGAATACAGTTTATAAGTTGTTTGACATTGACCAAGATAAAGTCCTTTTTAACCCAAACAAATCTGAAAATATTTTGGATACTTCAAAAAGTGCGTCGTAATATTATAAAGCAATCATTCTTTTATATTTGTTGTGGAAATTACTTCAATTCGTTCATTATTAATGATGATTCGCCACAAAATAGGTAAATAACTTACTTCCGAGATAATGGCCGAAACGCGCCCATGCCCGAGTACTCGGGGAATTATTTTTTTCCCGAGAAAATCCCATTTTATTCAGTTTTCGTCAGCTATGAGTATCTATTACAGTTAACCCTCAGCTGGATCCATTTTCTCTCATAAGGGTCAAGAAAGAGCGGGTAACAAGCCTTGGGGGATGGGAGCCGTCCATAAAGTACACAACTTTCCTTGTATGAATCTTAGCCCTGGCTTCGTCTCTGTAGATGCCTTCCTCTCCCACTACATTGTAAAATGCTCCAAACTTCAGAACACCCGTGGCTTAATCTGATCAAAGGACCCCAATGGAAATAAGTCACTCTGTCTGACTTTTTTGGGTTATCCTAGGTTCTCTACACATATGCTGCTATGTATGATAATTCTATGTAACTGTATTTGTGTATACCTGAATAAATTTACTTACTTACTTACTTACTTACTTACTTTTCTTCTTCTCCCTCTTCCCCTTTCCTCTTTCCTTTATTCTTTTTTTTTGTCTTTTTTTTTGTCTTTCTTCTGTCGCGTTTCTGTTCCTTCCTTATTTATTTCATCACTTCCCCTTCCCCCCACCTCTGTGCACTTGTTCTCCCTCTGTGGGCACCTAGCTCCCTTGCAGTGTTCCCCTTTCTTTATATTTGACTGGCTCCTCCTCCTTAGTTCCCCACTACTACTACTGTGGAAAATTGCATTTATCTGTATGTAACTCATTATGTACATAACAGTAAATGAACAAAGGTAATTATTATTTATCAGAGTTACATAGACAAGTAGGAATTTGGGACACCTAAGTCGCAAAAAATGTCCCCCTTCGATACCTACCACTGTCATATCCACAAGTTCCTCTGGACCTATTTAATTACCAATGAAATATGTATCACCAGGAATTCTGGTAAATATATTAATTTGTGGACTGTCCAGATCCCTTTGTAGTTCTGCCTGGTCTTCGATCGAATGAATTCTTCTCATCAACTTCACGTCATCTGCAAACAGGGACACCTCAGAGTCTATTCTTTCCGTCATGTCTTTCACAAATACCAGAAACAGCACTGGTCCTAGGACTGACCCCTGTGGGACCCCGCTGGTCACAAGTGCCCACTCTGACACCTCGCCACATACCATGATTCGCTGCTGTCTTCCTGACAAGTATTCCCTGATCCATTGTAGTGCCTTCCCTGTTATCCCTGCTTGATCCGCCAGTTTTTGCATTAATCTCTTGTGTGGAACTGTGTCAAACGCCTTCTTGCAGTCAAAGAAAATTCAATCCACCCACCCCTCTCTCTCTTGTCTTACTGCTGTCACCATGTCATAGAACTCCAGTAGGTTTGTGACACAGGATTTCCCGTCCCTGAAACCATGTTGGCTGCTGTTGATGAGATCATTCCTTTCTAGGTGTTCCACCACTCTTCTCCTGAAAATCTTCTCTATGACTTTGCATACTATACATGTCAGTGACACTGGTCTGTAGTTTAGTGCTTCATGTCTGTCTCCTTTTTTAAAGCTTGGGACTACATTTGCTGTCTTCCATGCCTCAGGCAATCTCCCTGTTTCGATAGATGCATTGAATATTGTAGTTAGGGGTACACATAGCGCCTCTGCTCCCTCTCTCAGGACCCATGGAGAGATGTTATCTGGCCCCATTGCCTTTGAGGTATCTAGCTCACTCAGAAGCTTCTTCATTTCTTTCTCGGTTGTGTGTGCTGTGTCCAGCACTTGGTGGTGTACTCCACCTCTCTGTCTTTCTGGAGCCCCTTCTGTCTCCTCTGTGAACACTTCTTTGAATCTCTTGTTGAGCTCCTCACATACTTCACGGTCATTTCTTGTTGTCTCTCCTCCTTCCTTCCTTAGCCTGATTACCTGGTCCTTGACTGCTGTTTTCCTCCTGATGTGTCTGTATAACAGCTTCGGGTCAGATTTGGCTTTCGCTGCTATGTCGTTTTCATAATGTCGTTGGGCCTCCCATCTTATCTGTGCATATTAATTTCTGGCTCTAGGACTGCTCTTCTTATTCTCCTGGGTCCTTTGCCTTCTATATTTCTTCCATTCCCTAGCACATCCTGGCTTTTTCATTATTCCTGTTACCCTTGGGTACAAACCTCTCCTCAGCCTCCTTGCACATGGTTGGTACATATTCCATCATCTCATTAACTGTCTTCCCTGCCACCTGGAGTTTACCTGGAGAGAGTTCCGGGGGTCAACGCCCCCGCGGCCCGGTCTGTGACCAGGCCTCCTGGTGGATCAGAGCCTGATCAACCAGGCTGTTGCTGCTGGCTGCACGCAAACCAACGTACGAGCCACAGCCCGGCTGGTCAGGAACCGACTTTAGGTGCTTGTCCAGTGCCAGCTTGAAGACTGCCAGGGGTCTGTTGGTAATCCCCCTTATGTATGCTGGGAGGCAGTTGAACAGTCTCGGGCCCCTGACACTTATTGTATGGTCTCTTAACGTGCTAGTGACACCCCTGCTTTTCATTGGGGGGATGTTGCATCGTCTGCCAAGTCTTTTGCTTTCGTAGTGAGTGATTTTCGTGTGCAAGTTCGGTACTAGTCCCTCTAGGATTTTCCAGGTGTATATAATCATGTATCTCTCCCGCCTGCGTTCCAGGGAATACAGGTTTAGGAACCTCAAGCGCTCCCAGTAATTGAGGTGTTTTATCTCCGTTATGCGCGCCGTGAAGGTTCTCTGTACATTTTCTAGGTCAGCAATTTCACCTGCCTTGAAAGGTGCTGTTAGTGTGCAGCAATATTCCAGCCTAGATAGAACAAGTGACCTGAAGAGTGTCATCATGGGCTTGGCCTCCCTAGTTTTGAAGGTTCTCATTATCCATCCTGTCATTTTTCTAGCAGATGCGATTGATACAATGTTATGGTCCTTGAAGGTGAGATCCTCCGACATGATCACTCCCAGGTCTTTGACGTTGGTGTTTCGCTCTATTTTGTGGCCAGAATTTGTTTTGTACTCTGATGAAGATTTAATTTCCTCGTGTTTACCATATCTGAGTAATTGAAATTTCTCATCGTTGAACTTCATATTGTTTTCTGCAGCCCACTGAAAGATTTGGTTGATGTCCGCCTGGAGCCTTGCAGTGTCTGCAATGGAAGACACTGTCATGCAGATTCGGGTGTCATCTGCAAAGGAAGACACGGTGCTGTGGCTGACATCCTTGTCTATGTCGGATATGAGGATGAGGAACAAGATGGGAGCGAGTACTGTGCCTTGTGGAACAGAGCTTTTCACCGTAGCTGCCTCGGACTTTACTCTGTTGACGACTACTCTCTGTGTTCTGTTAGTGAGGAAATTATAGATCCATCGACCGACTTTTCCTGTTATTCCTTTAGCACGCATTTTGTGCGCTATTACGCCATGGTCACACTTGTCGAAGGCTTTTGCAAAGTCTGTATATATTACATCTGCATTCTTTTTGTCTTCTAGTGCATTTAGGACCTTGTCGTAGTGATCCAATAGTTGAGACAGACAGGAGCGACCTGTTCTGTCTGTATATATTACATCTGCATTCTTTTTGTCTTCTAGTGCATTTAGGACCTTGTCGTAGTGATCCAATAGTTGAGACAGACAGGAGCGACCTGTTCTAAACCCATGTTGCCCTGGGTTGTGTAACTGATGGGTTTCTAGATGGGTGGTGATCTTGCTTCTTAGGACCCTTTCAAAGATTTTTATGATATGGGATGTTAGTGCTATCGGTCTGTAGTTCTTTGCTGTTGCTTTACTGCCCCCTTTGTGGAGTGGGGCTATGTCTGTTGTTTTTAGTAACTGTGGGACGACCCCCGTGTCCATGCTCCCTCTCCATAGGATGGAAAAGGCTCGTGATAGGGGCTTCTTGCAGTTCTTGATGAACACGGAGTTCCATGAGTCTGGCCCTGGGGCAGAGTGCATGGGCATGTCATTTATCGCCTGTTCGAAGTCATTTGGCGTCAGGATAACATCGGATAGGCTTGTGTTAACCAAATTTTGTGGCTCTCTCATAAAAAATTCATTTTGATCTTCGACTCTCAGTCTGGTTAGCGGCTTGCTAAAAACTGAGTCATATTGGGACTTGAGTAGCTCACTCATTTCCTTGCTGTCATCTGTGTAGGACCCATCTTGTTTAAGTAGGGGCCCAATACTGGACGTTGTTCTCGACTTTGATTTGGCATAGGAGAAGAAATACTTTGGGTTTCTTTCGATTTCATTTATGGCTTTTAGTTCTTCCCGCGATTCCTGACTCCTATAAGATTCCTTTAGCTTAAGTTCGATGCTTGCTATTTCTCTGACCAGTGTCTCCCTACGCATTTCAGATATATTGACCTCTTTTAGCCGCTCTGTTATTCTTTTCCGTCGCCTGTAAAGGGAGCGCCTGTCTCTTTCTATTTTACATCTACTCCTCCTTTTTCTTAGAGGAATAAGCCTTGTGCATACATCGAGTGCCACCAAGTTAATCTGTTCTAGGCATAAGTTGGGGTCTGTGTTGCTTAGTATATCTTCCCAGCTTATATCGGTTAGGACTTGGTTTACTTGGTCCCACTTTATGTTTTTGTTATTGAAGTTGAATTTGGTGAATGCTCCCTCGTGACTAATCTCATTATGTCGGTCTGGGGCTCCACGCATACATGTCTGAACCTCAATTATGTTGTGATCTGAGTATATTGTTTTTGATATGGTGACATTTCTTATCAGATCATCATTGTTAGTGAAGATGAGGTCTAGTGTATTCTCCAGTCTAGTAGGCTCTATTATTTGCTGGTTTAAATTGAATTTTGTGCAGAGATTTAAAAGCTCGTGTGAGTGTGAGTTTTCATCAGAGCTGCCTCCTGGTGTTATTACTGCAACAATATTATTTGCTATATTCCTCCATTTTAGGTGCCTTAAGTTGAAATCCCCCAGGAGCAAGATGTTGGGTGCAGGAGCTGGAAGATTTTCCAGACAGTGGTCAATTTTTAACAGCTGTTCCTGGAATTGCTGGGATGTTGCATCCGGAGGCTTGTAGACTACCACAATGACTAGGTTTTGGTTCTCGACCTTTACTGCTAAAACTTCCACTACATCATTTGAGGCATTAAGCAGTTCTGTGCAAACAAGTGACTCTGCAATGTACAGGCCAACCCCCCCCCCCCCCTTTTGCCTGTTCACTCTGTCACATCTGTATAGGTTGTAACCTGGGATCCATATTTCGTTGTCCAAGTGATCCTTTATGTGGGTCTCAGTGAAAGCCGCGAACATTGCCTTTGCCTCTGCAAGCAGTCCACGGATGAAAGGTATTTTGTTGTTTGTTGCTGGCTTTAGACCCTGTATATTTGCAAAGAAGAATGTCATCGGACTGGTGGTATTGTTGGTACTGGGGGGGGGATTTTTTTTCCGGCATTAGTATCTGTATCTGTTGGTTTGGAGTGGAGGCCATCGACTGTGGTTCCACTCCAGGAATGACTGGATTTGGTGTACGATTTCTGCCATTTCCTGCCAGTTTTTTTTCCTTCCTGGCACTAAAAAACCTCTCCCTCTTGAGTGGCTGTGGCTACCCAGGTTTTCCCATGGCCTGGATGTTTTGTATCTTTTTGTCCCCTTTAGATGGTGTGCCTGGCAATTTAAGTTATAGCACAGTCTTTCCTGTACTGAAGAGGTACACATTTCAGGGTGAAAAAGCTTACAGGAAGGGAGTTTGCATTTTCCTGTTGTCATATGGGCATGGCATTTTCTAGGGTGGTCATAGTTGCACGTCCCGTCTGTTTTTCCAGATTTCATGTGAACAGACTGACTGATGTTGTAGTGGCCAGGCTTAGGCTTGGTTACAAGTACTTCTGGCAGTTTGGGAGACACACAGATGATGATCAAACTAAATGTAAATTATGTGATCAGGCATATGGTCACTGTCTTGAACACTATGTGCTTAATTGTCCACTTATTGAGGAATACAGAGACAGACAGTATAATAACCTATGTGACATGTCAAGATATCTTATTAATGAAAATAAGATACCAGATATACTAAGCAAATTTCCTAAATTTGCTTGTAACAGATAAGTGAACTATAGATATGTAGATATAAATCCATATGTATTCCTGTTAACCCTTTGGGGCCTAGTTCCTAGGCCTTTTGTGTATCCATATGCTCTCGCGCTACCGTCCACAGGATGGATATGGGGTGCACAATAAACTAGCCACTTCGGTGGCAAAATCTAAAATCTGCGGATACCAAGTGCATAGTATGTGCACAGGCTTGGTTTCCGTTTGCCTTGGGTTTCTGTGCCTGTATTCCCTGTTGGTGCATGTTTCCCTGTCTTATTCCTATCCTCCCTAGCACCAACAATGGAGCTCCCACCAGTTGTTTTTGGTAATATATCCTCACTATTGCTAGTGGAGTCCTCTTGTTTGCTATTTCCTGTGGTATTTCTAGTTTGCAATATTGGTTTTATCTTATCTTTGACTACACTTGTTTCCCCACTACGGCTCCTGTCCCGTATGAGGTCATTTATATGTATTCCTTCCTGCGTATAATTCCCGACTACCTGGACAAAATCTCCAGCTTCACCATTACTGTCTCTCAGGACAGCACCTCCAGCTTCACCATTACTGTCTCCCAGGACAGCACCTCCAGCTTCACCATTACTGTCTCCCAGGACAGCACCTCCAGCTTCACCATTACTGTCTCCCAGGACAGCACTATCAGCCCCACATTTACTGACTACCAGGACATCACCTCCAGCCTTACAGTTTCTGACTACATGGCCAGTATCAAGGGCAGTACCATTCAGCCCAGACTTTTTATGTTCCCATCTGTTGTAGAAAGCTTCCAGGTTGTCTATGAAAGCAGCTTTGATGTTATCCTCTTTTAATACCCTTGTGATTTTAGTCCACAGATTTTCCTCATTTGCGCATACCCAAAAACACTTCCCTGTTTTAATACTGCTTGTAGCTAGTTCTTGGATATCTGCACAAGGGGCGTGACACCAATTTCCACAAAAATGACAATTTATCCATGTGGAAGCCCGTTTGTTTGATTGACTGCAGACTATACAGAGCTTCATAATGATTTGAGTGGTTTATTTACTGTAATTCTACTAGCAACCTCTTGAATACTGTATTAATAACCTCCTTAAATGAAGCTCTAGCTATTTGTATTTCTATTTCTAACTGTACTTGTATATTGGACAGCTTACCGTGTACGTTCCTCATTTATATTTATTGTGTTTGATAAGGGCATCTACAACCCCATCTGTTTACAGTCTGTTTTAATGTCCAACGAATCCGTTTGAAACCAGTCAAGGGTTCTGACCATCAAGGGTTCGGACCAGTCGAGGGTTCGGACCAGTCGATCTGATCTGATCAGTGGGTCACTTATTTAAAGCATACTAGTCGGTGATTTGGGCTAACACATGAAGGATCTACTTGAAATTATCTACCCGAGTAATATGTGATTTGATTGATACAAAAGTATAACTTGCGTGTTGAAGAAACCGGTGACTGCTGGCAGCTCCTACAATGACGAACGGTCGAGCCTCAACCCTTGTTTATCAATCGCTGTATCTAGCTTTTCTATTTTTTTTTTTTGTCTCCTCCACAATAAATGCTATATTATCACTATAGTTGACTGGTGGAAATTTGGGAGGAGGGACGCTTTTTCTGTAGTAATAATTGCTTCTCGTTGTGTATATTGCGACCGCTGGTAACTACAGGTTATATGAAATTCACAGTATACGTCTGGTATTTCAAGAAAAAAGAAACTAATGAAAGTCACTCCACTCCACTAAGTACCATTATAATACTGGTTAGTTGCTACTACAACACTGTATTCTGCTATTCACTGGTATCACTAGATTATATGCGAGTACACTAGCATGCCAGGAAGATTATTAAAAACAGCTGACCTGTGGTAAGTTTCTGGCGACTTCTGGCACCTGCCTCTATAGGCTTATCACTTCATTTACAAATTCACCTGTTTTCAAATGACACTTTAGCCTTTATCATCAATATACTAGGGAGCCACTGTAGTATACACTATACACTGTGTATACACAATGTTATCAGGGAGACTTTCTTTCTTCTGACACGAAAGGTTCAGTTATTATTTTGCACACAGAACACAGGCCTATGATTCCCCTCTGGCAGTAAACTCTGCTAGGTAGTGCACACTAATTCTCCTTTTTTGACTCAGTATATAATGTTTTCCGCCCAAGATTGGTTCCAGGCGCTAGAGGGATGTATCGTATAGGATTGATGACACAAATTAAAGTTCTAGCACGTAAGAGCGACCGTGAAAACACGAGAAAACCCGGAGCACAACGAGGCACGCTGACACGCTGACACGCTGACACTCTGACACGCTCTATTACTCTCATAATACTCTTGCCTTGACCTCCTGCTATTCTGTGGTGGGTTATACACCACTGCAATTACCACTTTTGGATCTCCAGAGTGAAGCGTTCCTGTGTGTCTGTGTTTGTGTGTGTGTGTGTGTGTGTGTTTGTGTGTGTGTCTGTGTTTGTGTGTGTGTGTGTGTGTGTTTGTGTGTGTGTCTGTGTTTGTGTGTGTGTCTGTGTTTGTGTGTGTGTGTGTGTGTGTGTGTGTGTGTGTGTGTGTGTGTGTGTGTGTGTGTGTGTCTGTGTTTGTGTGTGTGTGTGTGTTTGTGTGTGTGTCTGTGTTTGTGTGTGTGTCTGTGTTTGTGTGTGTGTGTGTGTGTTTGTGTGTGTGTCTGTGTTTGTGTGTACTCACCTAGTTGTACTCACCTAGTTGAGGTTGCGGGGGTCGAGTCCGAGCTCCTGGCCCCCGCCTCTTCAGTGATCGCTACTAGGTCACTCTCCCTGAGCCGTGAGCTTTATCATACCTCTGCTTAAAGCTATGTATGGATCCTGCCTCCACTACATCGCTTCCCAAACTATTCCACTTACTGACTACTCTGTGGCTGAAGAAATACTTCCTAACATCCCTGTGATTCATCTGTGTCTTCAGCTTCCAACTGTGTCCCCTTGTTACTGTGTCCAATCTCTGGAACATCCTGTCTTTGTCCACCTTGTCAATTCCTCTCAGTATTTTGTATGTCGTTATCATGTCCCCCCTATCTCTCCTGTCCTCCAGTGTCGTCAGGTTGATTTCCCTTAACCTCTCCTCGTAGGACATACCTCTTAGCTCTGGGACTAGTCTTGTTGCAAACCTTTGCACTTTCTCTAGTTTCTTCACGTGCTTGGCTAGGTGTGGGTTCCAAACTGGTGCCGCATACTCCAATATGGGCCTAACGTACACGGTGTACAGGGTCCTGAATGATTCCTTATTAAGATGTCGGAACGCTGTTCTGAGGTTTGCTAGGCGCCCATATGCTGCAGCAGTTATTTGGTTGATGTGCGCTTCAGGAGATGTGCCTGGTGTTATACTCACCCCAAGATCTTTTTCCTTGAGTGAGGTTTGTAGTCTCTGACCCCCTAGACTGTACTCCGTCTGCGGCCTTCTTTGCCCTTCCCCAATCTTCATGACTTTGCACTTGGTGGGATTGAACTCCAGGAGCCAATTGCTGGACCAGGTCTGCAGCCTGTCCAGATCCCTTTGTAGTTCTGCCTGGTCTTCGATCGAGTGAATTCTTCTCATCAACTTCACGTCATCTGCAAACAGGGACACCTCAGAGTCTATTCCTTCCGTCATGTCGTTCACAAATACCAGAAACAGCACTGGTCCTAGGACTGACCCCTGCGGGACCCCGCTGGTCACAGGTGCCCACTCTGACACCTCGCCACGTACCATGACTCGCTGCTGTCTTCCTGACAAGTATTCCCTGATCCATTGTAGTGCCTTCCCTGTTATCCCTGCTTGGTCCTCCAGTTTTTGCACCAATCTCTTGTGTGGAACTGTGTCAAACGCCTTCTTGCAGTCCAAGAAAATGCAATCCACCCACCCCTCTCTCTCTTGTCTTACTGCTGTCACCATGTCATAGAACTCCAGTAGGTTTGTGACACAGGATTTCCCGTCCCTGAAACCATGTTGGCTGCTGTTGATGAGATCGTTCCTTTCTAGGTGTTCCACCACTCTTCTCCTGATAATCTTCTCCATGATTTTGCATACTATACATGTCAGTGACACTGGTCTGTAGTTTAATGCTTCATGTCTGTCTCCTTTTTTAAAGATTGGGACTACATTTGCTGTCTTCCATGCCTCAGGCAATCTCCCTGTTTCGATAGATGTATTGAATATTGTTGTTAGGGGTACACATAGCGCCTCTGCTCCCTCTCTCAATACCCATGGGGAGATGTTATCTGGCCCCATTGCCTTTGAGGTATCTAACTCACTCA
>NC_091343.1:31083243-31156459 GCF_038502225.1 Cherax quadricarinatus
GGATGTCACTACCGCCCGGCTCCGGCTGGGTTACAAGTATCTTTGGCAGGTTAAAAGGCAACTCAAAATAAGATGAAACAGAGGTATGACAGAAATGCACAATTCCGCTCCTTCCATCCAGGAGACAAGGTGTTGGTGCAGGAACCTATACCTGGCCACACCTTGAAAGCTAGATTTACAGGACCTATGCAAATTGTAAGTAAATTATCTGATGTAAATTGTGGTAGCTCCCATTGATAAGACCTCAAAAACTAAAACTTACCACATTAATCAATTAAAATCTTTTCATACACCAGATAAAGTCCCAGTAATGACTCTGTCCTCTTCCTCTGAGGACGACTTTGATTCTTTGCACTCTATTTCTGAAATTAATGTTAAACTTTCAAACTCTGTCCTCCTCAAGGACCCTAGCCCTTAAATGGTGGGGCTATCTGAAACTCGAGCAAAAAGTTTAACTGCGCTTCTATAGTCATACCCTGATATTTTTTTGGATGTGCCGAAAAAATGTACGTTAGGTTATCATGATGTAGACGTGGGAAACTCGAAACCTATTAAACTCTCCCCCTACAGAGCTAATCCTGAAAAGCAGAGGCTACTTCAGCAGGAAGTAGAATTTCTATTAGAGCATAGGTTAGTGGAGGAGTCATCTAGTCCATGGGGCTTCATCGTGTATCCTTGTTAAAAAAGCTGATGGAGGGTTTCGTATGTGTACAGACTACCATAAGGTGAATGAGGTCACAATCACAGATGCTTACCCTCTTCCTCGTTTGGATGACGTAATCGACTTTGTGGGTAAGGCTACTTTTGTGTCCAAGTTAGATCTCCTTAAAGGTTACTATCAGGTACCTTTGACGGATAAGGCGAAGGAAATCTCTGCCTTTGTAATTCCAGGTCATTATCAATATACAGTTACCCCCTTCGGAATAAAAAACTCCCCTCTTCATTCCAGAAACTTATCCATCAGGCTATTAAAGGACTTGAAGGCACGGCAGCGTACCTGGATGATATTGTGGTGTCTGATACTTGAGATCAACACCTATTTAGACTTAAGGCTCTTTTTGAGACCTTTCAGAGTTCCCATTTAACTGTTAATTTATCTAAGTCTTCCTTTGGCCAGGCCACTGTCACTTTTCTAGGCCATGAAGTAGGTAGTTGTAAAGTTGCTCCTAAACTTGCTAAAGTTCTTGCCATTAAAGATTATCCAATTCCACATGATAGGAAATCTCTTCAACGTTTCATAGGCATGATAGGATTTTACAGAAGATTCTGAAAGAATTTTTCAGACGTTGTAGCCCCTCTTACCTCTCTTACCAGTCACAAAGTTCCCTTTAATTGGACCCCAGATTGTCAAAGTGCTTTTGATAAAGCAAAAAGATTATTGTGTACTGCACCCATTCTTTTGTCACCAGATTTCTCCAAACCTTTCTCATTACAGGTTGATGATTGTGAGTCTGGGGTTGTTTACCTGGAGTTTACCTGGAGAGAGTTCCGGGTGTCAACGCCCCCGCGGCCCGGTCTGTGACCAGGCCTCCTGGTGGATCAGAGCCTGATCAACCAGGCTGTTGCTGCTGGCTGCACGCAAACCAACGTACAAGCCACAGCCTGGCTGGTCAGGAACCGACTTTAGGTGCTTGACCAGTGCCAGCTTGAAGACTGCCAGGGGTCTGTTGGTAATCCCCCTTATGTATGCTGAGAGGCAATTGAACAGTCTCGGGCCCCTGACACTTATTGTATGGTCTCTTAACGTGCTAGTGACACCCCTGCTTTTCATTGGGGGGATGTTGCATCGTCTGCCAAGTCTTTTGCTTTCGTAGTGAGTGATTTTCGTGTGCAAGTTCGGTACTAGTCCCTCTAGGATTTTCCAGGTGTATATAATCATGTATCTCTCCCGCCTGCGTTCCAGGGAATACAAGTACAGGAACCTCAAGCGTTCCCAGTAATTGAGGTGTTTTATCTCCGTTATGCGCGCCGTGAAGGTTCTCTGTACATTTTCTAGGTCAGCAATTTCACCTGCCTTGAAAGGTGCTGTTAGTGTGCAGCAATATTCCAGCCTAGATAGAACAAGTGACCTGAAGAGTGTCATCATGGGCTTGGCCTCCCTAGTTTTGAAGGTTCTCATTATCCATCCTGTCATTTTTCTAGCAGATGCGATTGATACAATGTTATGGTCCTTGAAGGTGAGATCCTCCGACATGATCACTCCCAGGTCTTTGACATTGGTGTTTCGCTCTATTTTGTGGCCAGAATTTGTTTTGTACTCTGATGAAGATTTAATTTCCTCGTGTTTACCACAGTACTAGCTCCCATCTTGTTCCTCATCCTCATATCCGACATAGACAAGGATGTCAGCCACAGCACCGTGTCTTCCTTTGCAGATGACACCCGAATCTGCATGACAGTGTCTTCCATTGCAGACACTGCAAGGCTCCAGGCGGACATCAACCAAATCTTTCAGTGGGCTGCAGAAAACAATATGAAGTTCAACGATGAGAAATTTCAATTACTCAGATATGGTAAACATGAGGAAATTAAATCTTCATCAGAGTACAAAACAAATTCTGGCCACGAAATAGAGCGAAACACCGACGTCAAAGACCTGGGAGTGATTATGTCGGAGGTTCTCACCTTCAAGGACCATAACATTGTATCAATCGCATCTGCTAGAAAAATGACAGGATGGATAATGAGAACCTTCAAAACTAGGGAGGCCAAGCCCATGATGACACTCTTCAGGTCACTTGTTCTATCTAGGCTGGAATATTGCTGCACTCTAACAGCACCTTTCAAGGCAGGTGAAATTGCCGACCTAGAAAATGTACAGAGAACTTTCACGGCGCGCATAACGGAGATAAAACACCTCAATTACTGGGAGCGCTTGAGGTTTCTAAACCTGTATTCCCTGGAACGCAGGAGGGAGAGATACATGATTATATACACCTGGAAAATCCTAGAGGGACTAGTACCGAACTTGCACACGAAAATCACTCACTACGAAAGCAAAAGACTTGGCAGACGATGCACCATCCCCCCAATGAAAAGCAGGGGTGTCACTAGCACGTTAAGAGACCATACAATAAGTGTCAGGGGCCCGAGACTGTTCAACTGCCTCCCAGCACACATAAGGGGGATTACCAACAGACCCCTGGCAGTCTTCAAGCTGGCACTGGACAAGCACCTAAAGTCAGTTCCTGATCAGCCGGGCTGTGGCTCGTACGTTGGTTTGCGTGCAGCCAGCAGCAACAGCCTGGTTGATCAGGCGCTGATCCACCAGGAGGCCTGGTCACAGACCGGGCCGCGGGGGCGTTGACCCCCGAAACTCTCTCCAGGTAAACTCCAGGTAATATTGGGACTTGAGTAGCTCACTCATTTCCTTGCTGTCATCTGTGTAGGACCCATCTTGTTTAAGTAGGGGCCCAATACTGGACGTTGTTCTCGATTTTGATTTGGCATAGGAGAAGAAATACTTTGGGTTTCTTTCGATTTCATTTATGGCTTTTAGTTCTTCCCGCAATTCCTGTCTCCTAAAGGATTCTTTTAACTTAAGTTCGATGCTTGCTATTTCTCTGACCAGTGTCTCCCTACGCATTTCAGATATATTGACCTCTTTTAGCCGCTCTGTTATTCTTTTCCGTCGCCTGTAAAGGGAGCGCCTGTCTCTTTCTATTTTACATCTACTCCTCCTTTTTCTTAGAGGAAAAAGCCTTGTGCATACATCGAGTGCCACCGAGTTAATCTGTTCTAGGCATAAGTTGGGGTCTGTGTTGCTTAGTATATCTTCCCAGCTTATATCGGTTAGGACTTGGTTTACTTGGTCCCACTTTATGTTTTTGTTATTGAAGTTGAATTTGGTGAATGCTCCCTCGTGACTAATCTCATTATGTCGGTCTGGGGCTCCACGCATACATGTCTGAACCTCAATTATGTTGTGATCTGAGTATATTGTTTTTGATATGGTGACATTTCCTATCAGATCATCATTGTTAGTGAAGATGAGGTCTAGTGTATTCTCCAGTCTAGTAGGCTCTATTATTTGCTGGTTTAAATTGAATTTTGTGCAGAGATTTAAAAGCTCGCGTGAGTGTGAGTTTTCATCACAGCTGCCTCCTGGTGTTATTACTGCAACAATATTATTTGGTATATTCCTCCATTTTAGGTGCCTTAAGTTGAAATCCCCCAGGAGCAAGATGTTGGGTGCAGGAGCTGGAAGATTTTCCAGACAGTGGTCAATTTTTAACAGCTGTTCCTGGAATTGCTGGGATGTTGCATCCGGAGGCTTGTAGACTACCACAATGACTAGGTTTTGGTTCTCGACCTTTACTGCTAAAACTTCCACTACATCATTTGAGGCATTAAGCAGTTCTGTGCAAACAAGTGACTCAGCAATGTACAGGCCAACCCCCCCCACCCACTTTTGCCTGTTCACTCTGTCACATCTGTATAGGTTGTAACCTGGGATCCATATTTCGTTGTCCAAGTGATCCTTTATGTGGGTCTCAGTGAAAGCCGCGAACATTGCCTTTGCCTCTGCAAGCAGTCCACGGATGAAAGGTATTTTGTTGTTTGTTGCTGGCTTTAGACCCTGCATATTCGCAGAAGAATGTTATCGGACTGGTGGTTTTGTTGGTACTGGGGGGGGGATTTTTTTTCCGGCATTAGTTTCTGTATCTGTTGGTTTGGAGTGGAGGCCATCGACTGTGGTTCCACTCCAGGAATGACTGGATTTGGTGTACGATTTCTGCCATTTCCTGCCAGTTTTTTTTCCTTCCTGGCACTAAAAAACCTCTCCCTCTTGAGTGGCTGTGGCTACCCAGGTTTTCCCATGGCCTGGATGTTTTATATCTTTTTGTCCCCATTAGATGGTATGCCTGGCAGTTTAAGTTATAGCACAGTCTTTCCTGTACTGAAGAGGTACACAGTTCAGGGTGAAAAAGCTTATAGGAAGGGAGTTTGCATTTTCCTGTTGTCATATGGGCATGGCATTTTCTAGGGTGGTCATAGTTGCACGTCCCATCTGTTTTTCCAGATTTCCCATGCCAGCAGATACCAAGTGCATAGTATGTGCACAGGCTTGGTTTCCGTTTGCCTTGGGTTTCTGTGACTGAATTCCCTGTTGGTGCATGTTTCCCTGTCTTACTTCTATCCTCCCTAGCACCAACAATGGAGCTCCCACCAGTTGTTTTTAGTAATATATCCTCACTATTGCTAGTGGGGTCCTCTTGTTTGCTATTTCCTGCGGTATTTCTAGTTTACAATATTGGTTTTATCTTATCTTTGACTACACTTGTTTCCCTACTATGGCTCTTGTCCCCTATGAGGTCATTTATATTTATTCCTTCCTCCGTATAATTCCCGACTACCTGGACAAAATCTCCAGCTTCACCATTACTGTCTCCCAGGACAGCATCTCCAGCTTCACCATTACTGTCTCCCAGGACAGCACCTCCAGCTTCACCATTACTCTCTCCCAGGACAGCACTATCAGCCCCACATTTACTGACTACCAGGATTTCATCTCCAGCCTTACAGTTTCTGACTACATGGCCAGTATCAAGGGCAGTACCATTCAGCCCAGACTTTTTATGTTCCCATCTGTTGTAGAAAGCTTCCAGGTTTTCTATGAAAGCAGCTTTGATGTTGTCCTCTTTTAATACCCTTGTGATTTTAGTCCACAGATTTATCTCATTTGGGCATACCCAAAAACACTTCCCTGTTTTAACACTGCTTGTAGCTAGTTCTTGGATATCTGCACATGGGGCGTGACACCAATTTCCACAAAAATGACAATTTACCCATGTGGAAGCCCGTTTGTTTGACTGACCACAGACTACACACAGCTTCATAATGATTTGAATGATTGATTTACTGCAATTCTACTAGCAACCTCTTGAATATTCTATTAATAACCTCCTTAAATGAAGCTCTAGCTATTTGTATTTCTGTTTCTAACTGTTTTTGTATATTGGACAGCTTACCGTGCACGTTCCTGATTTATATTTAATGTTTGTGTTTATAAGGGCGCCTACAACCCCATCCGTTTACAGTCTGCTTTATTGTCCAACGAAACCGTTTGAAACCAGTCAAGGGTTCAGACCAGTCAATTACTGGGAGCGCTTGAGGTTTCTAAACCTGTATTCCCTGGAACGCAGGAGGGAGAGATACATGATTATATACACCTGGAAAATCCTAGAGGGACTAGTACCAAACTTGCACACGAAAATCACTCACTACGAAAGCAAAAGACTTGGCAGACGATGCACCATCCCCCCAATGAAAAGCAGGGGTGTCACTAGCACGTTAAGAGACCATACAATAAGTGTCAGGGGCCCGAGACTGTTCAACTGCCTCCCAGCACACATAAGGGGGATTACCAACAGACCCCTGGCAGTCTTCAAGCTGGCACTGGACAAGCACCTAAAGACAGTTCCTGATCAGCCGGGCTGTGGCTCGTACGTTGGTTTGCGTGCAGCCAGCAGCAACAGCCTGGTTGATCAGGCGCTGATCCACCAGGAGGCCTGGTCACAGACCGGGCCGCGGGGGCGTTGACCCCCGAAACTCTCTCCAGGTAAACTCCAGTCAAGGGTTCGGACCAGTCAAGGGTTCGGACCAGTCGATCAGATCTGATCAGTGGGTCACTTATTTAAAACATACTGGTCGGTGATTTGAGCTAACACATGAAGGATCTACTGGAAATTATCTACCCGAGTAATATGTGATTTGATTGATACAAAAGAATAACTTGCGTGTTGAAGAAACCGGTGACTGCTGGCAACTCCTACAATGACGAACGGTCGACCTCAACCCTTGTTTATCAATCGCTGTATCTAGCTTTTCTATTTTTTTTTTCCGTCTCCACCACAATAAATGCTATATTATCACTATAGTTGAGTGGTGGAAATTTTGGAGGAAGGATGCTTTTTCTGTAGTAATAATTGCTTCTCGTTGTGTATATTGCGACCGCTGGTAACTACAGGTTATATGAAATTCACAGTATATGTCTGGTATTTCAAGAAAAAAGAAACTAATGAAAGTCACTCCACTCCACTAAGTACCATTATAATACTGGTTAGTTGCTACTACAACACTGAATTCTGCTATTCACTGGTATCACTAGATTATATGCGAGTACACTAGCAGGCCAGGAAGATTATTAAAAACAGCTGACCTGTGGTAAGTTTCTGGCGACTTCTGGCACCTGCCTCTATAGGCTTATCACTTCATTTACAAATTCACCTGTTTTCAAATGACACTTTAGCCTTTATCATCAATATAGTGACTACATCTACAATAACTAGTGACTACATCTACACTATAACTAGTAACTACATCTACACTATAACTAGTGACCACATCTACACTATAACTAGTGACTACATCTACACTATAACTAGTGACTACATCTACACTATAACTAGTGACTACATCTACACTATAACTAGTGACTACATCTACCATATAACTTGTAACTACATCTACATTATGACTAGTGACTACATCTACACTATAACTAGTAACTACATCTACACTATAACTAGTGACTACATCTACACTATAACTAGTGACTACATCTACCATATAACTTGTAACTACATCTACATTATGACTAGTGACTACATCTACACTATAACTAGTAACTACATCTACACTATAACTAGTGACTACATCTACACTATAACTAGTAACTATATCTACACTATAACTAGTAACTACATCTACACTATAACTAGTAACTACATCTACATTATAACTAGTGACTACATCTACACTAAAAATAGAGACTATATCTACCTTATAACTAGTGTCTACATCTACACTATAATTAGTAACTAAATCTACTCTATAGCTAGTAACTGCATCTACGCTAGAGCTAGTAACTACATCTACCCTATAATTAGTAACTACATCGACACTATAACTAGTAACTACATCTAAACTATAAGTAGTAGCTACATCTACCCTATAACTAATAACTACATCTACGCTACAACCAGTAACTGCATCTACACTATAACTAGTGACAACATCTACACTATGACTAGTGACAACATCTACATTATAACTAGTCACTACATCTACATTATAACTAGTGACGATATCTACACTATAACTAGTGACAACATCTACACTATAACTAGTAACTACATCTACACTATAACTAGTAACTACATCTTCACTATAACTAGTAAGTATACATCAACACTATAACCATTAACCAGTAAGTTAGACAGTCCTCGATGACGCACTGACTTTCTTGGGTTATCCTGGGTGACAAACCCTCCGGGGTTAAAAATCCGAACGAAATCCTATCCTATCCTATCCTACAACTAGTGACCACTCTACATCAACACTAACCAGTGACCACTCTACATGAATATTATAAACAGTGACCACTCTACATGAACATTATAACTAGTGACCACTCTACATCAACACTATATCTAGTGACCACTCTACATCAACACTATATCTAGTGACCACTCTACATCAACACTATATCTAGTGACCACTCTACATCAACAATATAACCAGTGACCACTCTACATCTACACTATATCTAGTGACCACTCTACATCTACATTATAACTAGTGACCACTCTACATCAACACTATATCTAGTGACCACTCTACATCAACACTATATCTAGTGACCACTCTACATCAACACTATATCTAGTGACCACTCTACATCAACAGTATAACCAGTGACCACTCTACATCTACACTATATCTAGTGGCCACTCTACATCAACACTATAACTATTGACCACTCTACATCAACACTATAACCAGTGACCACTCTACATCAACACTATAACCAGTGACCACTCTACAAAAACACTATAACTAGTGACCACTCTACATCAACACTATAACCAGTGACCACTCTACATCTACACTATATCTAGTGACCACTCTACATCAACACTATATCTAGTGACCACTCTACATCAACACTATAACTAGTGACCACTCTACACCAACACTATAACTAGTGACCACTCTTCATCAACACTATAACTAGTGACCACTCTACATCAACACTATAACCAGTGACCACTCTATACCAACAGTATAACCAGTGACCACTCTACACCAACACTATAACCAGTGACCACTCTACATCAACACTATAACTAGTGACCACTCTACATCAACACTATAACTAGTGACCACTCTACATCAACACTATAACCAGTGACCACTCTACACCAACAGTATAACCAGTGACCACTCTACATCAACACTATAACTAGTGACCACTCTACATCAACACTATAACCAGTGACCACTCTACACCAACACTATAACCAGTGACCACTCTACATCAACACTATAACCATTGACCACTCTTTATCAGTATAACCAGTGACCACTCTACATCAACACTATAACCATTGACCACTCTTCATCAGTATAACCAGTGACCACTCTACATCAACACTATAACCAGTGACCACTCTACACCAGCACTATAACCAGTGACCACTCTACACCAACAGTATAACCAGTGACCACGCTACATCAACACTATAACCAGTGACCACTCTACACCAACAGTATAACCAGTGACCACTCTACACCAACACTATAACCAGTGACCACTCTACACCAACACTATAACCAGTGACCACTCTACATCAACACTATAACTAGTGACCGCTCTACATCAACACTATAACTAGTGACCACTCTACATCAACACTATAACCAGTGACCACTCTACATCAACACTATAACTAGTGACCACTCTACATCAGCACTATAACTAGTGACCACTCTACACCACCAGTATAACTAGTGACCACTCTACATCAACACTATAACTAGTGACCACTCTACATCAACACTATAACCAGTGGCCACTCTACACCACCAGTATAACTAGTGACCACTCTACACCAACAGTATAACCAGTGACCACTCTACATCAACACTATAACTAGTGACCACTCTACACCACCAGTATAACTAGTGACCACTCTACACCACCAGTATAACTAGTGACCACTCTACATCAACACTATAACCAGTGACCACTCTACACCAACAGTATAACCAGTGACCACTCTACATCAACACTATAACTAGTGACCACTCTACATCAACACTATAACTAGTGACCACTCTACATCAACACTATAACCAGTGACCACTCTACATCAACACTATAACTAGTGACCACTCTACATCAACACTATAACCAGTGACCACTCTACATCAACACTATAACCAGTGACCACTCTACATCAACACTATAACTAGTGACCACTCTACATCAACACTATAACTAGTGACCACTCTACATCAACACTATAACTAGTGACCACTCTACATCAACACTATAACTAGTGACCACTCTACATCAACACTATAACCAGTGACCACTCTACATCAACACTATAACCAGTGACCACTCTACATCAACACTATAACCAGTGACCACTCTACATCAACACTATAACTAGTGACCACTCTACATCAACACTATAACTAGTGACCACTCTACATCAACACCATAACTAGTGACCACTCTACATCTACATTGTAACTAGTGACCACTCTACACCAACACTATAACTAGTGACCACTCTACACCAATAGTATAACCAGTGACCACTCTACATCAACACTATAACTAGTGACCACTCTACATCAACACTATAACTAGCGACCCCGCGACATCTGCATTATAACTAGTGACCTCTCTACATCTTCTCGACGTCTACATCTTCTCGACGTCTACATCTTCTCGACGTCTACATCTTCTCGACGTCTACATCTTCTCGACGTCTACATCTTCTCGACGTCTACATCTACTCTGCATCTATTAAATATCGTCGTAAAAAATCTTTTATTTCGTCCACTTTTTTTAATTTTCTTCTCCATTTTCTACTTCTATTATTTTTATTATTATTATTATTATTATTATTATTATTATTATTATTATTATTATTATTATTATTATTATTATTATTATTATTATTATTATTATTATTATTATTATTATTATTATTATTATTATTATTATTATTATTATTATTATTATTATTATTATTATTATTATTATTATTATTATTATTATTATTATTCACATAAAGCACTAAACCCGTGTAGGTCATACAGTACCCGACAAAATCTACACCACATGTAATTTCTTTATATTTACATATCGTAAGAAGAAACCTAGCCTCTTCGAACGAACGGGAGATCGAGCCTTCATTACTGGCGCTGAATCACCCACAAGGGTTTAGCACTTTATTCAACACTGAGGATATATCCTGCACCACTCAGGTGTCTCGCTGTTCACCTAAAGCGGTACTAAGATAGTCTAAAAAATATCCCTTTCGCAACTCCCTTCCAGCTTGCTTAAATTTCTGTAAGTAACTTCAACTATTAACATCGTGAACTAACTGATGTTAATATAGGCAATTGTTAATATTTTACAAATATATTACATAAAGATTGGAAGAAAATGTTCTCCTCTGCAGTATTAAAGAAGATAAAGAGAGACAAAGAAAAGTAAAAAGTTAACAGTTCCAAGAGAAAATCTGAGTGTTAAGGAGAACAAGAGAAGAAAAGACTTCCAAGGAAATGTTTAAGGAGAACAAGAGAAGAAAAGGAGATGTTTAAAAGATGAACTCGATAGTGACTCCTCAGAAGCAACTGAAATAAAGAGAGACAGGGAAAAGTACAAAGATGATAAGACTTCCAAGAGAAAATCTGAGTGTTAAGGAGAACAAGAGAAGAAAAGGAGATGTTTAAAAGATGAACTCGATAGTGACTCCTCAGAAGCAACTGAAATAAAGAGAGACAGGGAAAAGTACAAAGATGATAGGACTTCCAAGAGAAAATCAGAGAAGCACGGAGAACATGAGCCGAAAAGGAGATGTGTGAGAGATGAGAGTGATAATGACACTGCCGCAGCAACAAAATATAAAGAGGGTAAACGTCCACAGCTAAAATCGTCAAGGGTGGACGCCGAGCATGAGACTAAGGACGCCAAGCATGGGACTAAGGACGCCAAGGATGGGAGTAAGAAAGTCAGACAAGCAGATGTTCTCAGAACCTGCCTCCACCGTCAGTGGAAACAAGATGTTTATTTTGAGCAGACAGTGTACTACTGCTCGAGATGCGGCTTACAGAAAACCTAAACTGTTCGCCCTTCCCCTTTAACCAAAAGTGAAATGAAAAACATTGCGGATGTGTATTTCAGCCACTACGAAGTTACTTCCTCAGAGACTGAACATAATACTCGGAGTGTCAAACCTCCTATGCCTCTTCCTAAAAAAATACAAGAATAATGGGAAAGTTACCTCTCAAGAAAAACAAATCCCAGAAAAGAAGCTAGTATAATGAATAAAAGAGATGTTTTGTCTAATTAAATATTTAAATAATATTCAACGTTTCTAGTCACCAAGTTTCAACTGGATTACGAAACATGCTAGCTTGCTGAAGAGCACATAAAGGCTCTATAAACGTTCGAAAAGCGTTTATCCAAAAAGTAGCTTCTGGAAGAGTGTGACGAGGAATCTCGAGTGAATTTCCGGTATCTAATTGTTGGAGGGTATTACTTCGCCTGTGTAAAATTAAAGAAACCAATGTATCTCTCAGGCCAGCATTACAACCTTCTAGAGGAGGTTTGTTCACGTCTAAGCTGTATGTACCCAGATGTTCCTTAGGATCACTCTGAACTTCTCTTGCTCAGTATGTTGATAGATCGCATATTCCCGGATTTTGGGTAAGAGGAGAAAAATAAGTTTCTGACCACCAGCATGGAAATAATTAACAGGGTGGTTAATATTGGTTTTGTTTACAACAAGCGCACCATGGTCTCATGTGCCGTCCTCAGGACCGCTAAAACGTTACGTTTAAAACTTAATAAAGAATAAATGAACGTCATGCTCGATTTTGACCATCATCTTGACTAGTGGGACAAATGTCTTTTGAACATGAACGGGCTGATAAATTACTAACAATCTATCTGTGAAACTCCAAAAGCCGAACACAATACAGATTTAAATGTTGCGGAATAAAACATGGTTGAATATAGTGTTTCCCCGACGGATAAAGAGGATGAATGAAGCCTCAAAATTATAAGCTGAGAGACAGGAGTGCCTGGATCGCTATTAGCGGACGGGAGATAAGGCCTCCAATACTCCCTATACTGAAGGACCCACTATGGCGGGCTGCTTCATATAATCACTAAATGTGATAAAATGATAAACGAGACACTTTGCTGACTTAAAACTTTCCTGGGAATATTCTGGAGAATTAGGCTTATTAAAACTATGGTGGTTAGTAGGCTAGAAAATATGGCTTAAACTTCAGAAATTTCTTAATCCTACTTAGGAGGTTCTGGGTGGTAAGTACCACCAAGTTTTTGGCTAGCTAAAAATCTATCACCCAGCTTTACAGCTGGGTGATAGATTTACATCTATCCTCCTCATGATATACCTTAAGGTTAGGAGGAACATTTCTCGAAAGATCCTCTAGCCAAATTAGGGAAAGTACACCCTAATAACTGTCTACCACACCTTCTGAGCGACACCACCTGTTTAGAAGAGACATCTCCTGACTGTATTCCACTAAAGACTGACCTGTCTGAAGCTTTAGTCCTCTGAACTTCTGCCGGTACCTTTCTGGCAACATCTGATAAGCGTCATTCGTCTCTCGACCTGCGGGGAGAGAGGACACTTCTCCAGTTTCTCTTGCACGCCACCTGGTGAGGAGAGCATAGCTTTAGCACCAAGATGGCAGACCGTACGAGCCGGCGTATAAATACTGTCTACATAGAGCTGGTCCGGGAATCTTTAAGCAGTGCAACGATGAACGTTCTACTCCCAGGCATCATCAGGGACGTTTATGGAATCCCCAATGAAGAGTTGTACGGAGTGGCGCTGAATGGTACCCTCTACCCTGCACTATCCCCTGCCCCGCTGTTTTCTGTAACCTACTGATCGCCCCTCCTCCCTTCTGCTGCCCAATACCCTCACTTCCTTTCCTACCCTGCAGCGCTGTATAGCCCTTGTGGCTTAGCGCTTCTTTTTTATTATAATAATAATAATAATACAAGATTGATGGACTGAACACATTGACTGCAGGCTGAAGGACTGATTACCTCAAATTCCTCCTCTCCTTATACCTTCCTGCTTTTTATAAGACTGATGAAGCCACTGTGTGGCGAAACGTTTCTTCAAGAAAGATTCCCTTACGTTGCATAAGTGTCTCAGTTCTTCAACTTGTTGGTTTTCTAAACCACTCATCACACAATAATTGTTTACAATAAAAAATGCAAAAATGTTGTATATGTATTAGTAATTTTTATTAGATATTTTTACATGTGTACAGCCACTGGACATGTTACTAGTACCATATGGTACTAGGGTACCATATAAATCAAATCAAATCAAATCAAATCAAAGTTCATTCTCTATAAGGATTACAATGCAGGGTTTACAGATTTTGGTTATTGTGTGGTTTAGATGTAGTAAAATACTAATTACAGAGGGGGTCACTAGAACAACTAGCATGGCTAGGCATTTCGGGCAAACTTAGATTAATTCTTAACCCTAAGTTATAACAAATTGTGGAGTAAGTTGACTAAATACTAAGTGACAAATACTAGTTTGTGAGTTTAGCAATGTGAATGCTTTTATTTTGGCACAATACATAGTGTCTATATTGGAGTATCATAGGCAAACTTATGACTAGTTAGGAATCATTATTTTAAGATTAGGATACATATTTCTCTGCTTATAGTCAAATGGGTGAGTGAGTGAGTGTAAATGTGGACCACCAGGTGGTTTTTATGTAGTTAGTTGATGGGGTGTATCAGGGAGATAAGATGTTTTCTAACAGTAGTTTTGAAAGTGATGAATGTGTCTTCTGTTCTAGAGTTTTCAGGTAGAGTGTTCCAGATTTTAGGGCCTTTGACATACATTGAGTTTTTGTAAAGGTTTAGTCGGACGCGGGGAATGTCGTAGAGAAGTTTGTGTCTGGTGTTATGCCTGTGGGTCCTGTCACAACTATCAAGAAAGCATTTTAGGTCAAGGTTAATATTGGAATTTAAGGTCCTGTATTTGTAGATTGTGCAGTAGTAAGTGTGGATGTACTGAACAGGGAATAAATTTAGATCTATGAAGAGTGGAGAAGGGTGTGTTGCCAGGGATGGGAATTAGTGATTATTCTTATTGCAGCTTTTTGTTGAGTTATTATTGGCTTTAGGTGTATTGCTTCAATTGATCCCCTAGCACAAATAGCATAAGTGAGGTATTGATAAATGAATGAATGGTATAGTGTGAGAAGGGCATTTTGCGGCACGTAGTATCGTATCTTGGAGAGGATCCCAACTGTTTTGGATATTTTTTTTGATATGTGTTGGATATGGGTGCTGAAATTCAGGAAGAGCAGGGGTCCAAGGACACTTCCCTGCAGAACTCCAGTATCAAGTGGCCGTGTTGATGATGCTGTGTCTTTAATGGTGACATACTGATACATATTAGTAAGGTAGGATTTGAAATATGCAAGCGCATGGCCTCTTATACCATAATGGTCAAGTTTGTGGAGTAGGATACCGTTGTCTACTGTGTCAAAAGCTTTTCTTAGGTCAATAAAAATTCCTAGCAGATATTCCTTATTTTCCAATGCTGTGTAAAGCAGATCTAGCATTTTTACAATTGTATCATTAGTGCTTTTATTTTTCCTGAATCCAAATTGGCAGAGGTTGAGTATGTTTTGTTCTGTTATAAGTGGATACAGTCTCCTGTGCATAAGTTTCTCGAAGATTTTGGATAGCAATGGTAAGTTTCATATTGGCCTATAGTTGTTTACATCTGCAGGGTCACCACATTTATATATTGGTGTAACCCTTGCTGTCTTGAGTAGTTTCGGGAAGGTGCTAGTTTCTAGTGACTTGTTAAAAATTAATGAAATAGCATGCGAAAGGACATGGGCCACTCGCTTGTACAATAATGGTGGGACATGAGACAGGTTCCCCGAGTTACTTTTAAGTGACTTTATAATCTTAGTGACTTCGGTGGGTTCAGTTGGAACAAGATAGAAGGAATTTGGGAAATTCCCATCTAGATAGTCCCCGGCATGGGCCTTGGTATGTGGGATTTTACTGGCAAGATTAGATCCTATGGTTGAGAAGAAGTCGTTTATCTTGTTAGCTGTTTCAGTGGTGTTTCATTAGGTTTAGTTAGGACAATATTCTTGTTTTTTTCAGTTTGTGGGTGCCCAGAATCTGAGTGAGTTTTCCAGGTCTTTTTTATGTCTCCTCTTGTGTCAGTGATGCTACTGGAGTAGTACAGCTGTTTGGCTTTCTTTATTACTTTGGTGAGAACTGATGAATAGTGTTTAAGAATATCTTTATGTATTAAGCCCTGTCTATATTGCTTTTCATATTGGTGTTTCTTATCAATGGATTTCAGAATGCTGCTGGTTAGCCATGGGCAACTGAGCCGTTTATTCGTGATCTGTTTCGTTTTTATAGGACAATGTTTGTTGTATAGTCTAAGTATTTTGTTAAGAAAAATGTCTGTCCAATTGTCAATACCATTGCCCTTGGAGAATTCTGTTGGCCAGTCAACAGTCTCTAGGTCAGCTGTGAACTTTCTTATTGAGGCCTCGTCATGGAGTCTAAATGAGACTTTGTTGTATTCCAGTGGTGGTTTACTAATGTTTGTTAAGAGGAAGGTAGGTAGTGGTCTGTAGTGCTGTCTGTGATTATCCCTGATTTAAGGGGGGCTAGTATATTGGTCCATATGTGGTCTATTATGGTTGCACTTGTCTCAGTGAGCCTGGTACCCTGTATAGTACCCTGTAACATGTGATACCCTGTTCCACATGGCCAGTAGGTGGTGTTGGTGCCACGAGGCACCAGCCAGGACTGAGTGAGCGAGTGTGGGACACAAGCCACTGACTCAACAGTTTCCAGGACAAAGCGCTTCATCATCCACCTCTAGGAACATGTCCAGTGGCTGTACACACTCCATCACTGTCTTTCCAGAACTGTGCTGTACACTACAGTTTTTAAACTGCAACATTAACGCCCCTCCTTCAGAGTGCAGGTACTGTACTTCCCATCTCCAGGACTCAAGTCCGGCCTGCCGGTTTCCCTGAATCCCTTCATAAATGTTATTTTGCTCACACTCCAAAAGCACATCAATTATTAAAAGCCATTTGTCTCCATTCACTCCTATCAAACACGCTCACGCATGCCCGCAGGAAGTCCAAGCCCCTCGCACACAAAACCTCCTTTACCCCCTCCCTCCAACCTTTCCTAGGCCGACCCCTACCCCACCTTCCTTCCACTACAGACTGATACACTCTTGAAGTCATTCTGTTTCGCTCCATTCTCTCTACATGTCCGAACCACCTCAACAACCCTTCGTCAGCCCTCTGGACAACAGTTTTGGTAATCCCGCACCTCCTCCTAACTTCCAAACTACGAATTCTCTGCATTATATTCACACCACACATTGCCCTCAGACATGACATCTCCACTGCCTCCAGCCTTCTCCTCGCTGCAACATTCATCACCCATGCTTCACACCCATATAAGAGCGTTGGTAAAACTATACTCTCATACATTCCCCTCTTTGCCTCCAAGGACAAAGTTCTTGGTCTCCACAGATTCCTAAGTGCACCGCTCACCCTTTTCCCCTTATTAATTCTATGATTCACCTCATCTGTCATAGACCCATCCGCTGACACGTCCACTCCCAAATATCTGAATGCATTCACCTCCTCCATACTCTCTCCCTCCAATCTGATATCCAATCTTTCATCACCTAATCTTTTTGTTATCCTCATAACCTTACTATTTCCTGTATTCACCTTTAATTTTCTTCTTTTGTATACCCTACCAAATTCATCCACCAACCTCTGCAACTTCTCTTCAGAATCTCCCAAGAGCACAGTGTCATCAGCAAAGAGCAACTGTGACAACTCCCACTTTATGTGAGACAGGTGCCTTCAGGCACCTGTCTCCAGGCATCTGCCTCTAGGTACCTGCCTCCACGCACCTATGTCCAGGCACCTGCCTTCAGGCTACTGTCACCAAACACGTGCCTCCAGGCATCTGTCTGCAGGCACGTGTCTCCGGACACCTGCCTCATGTCAAACATCTCCAGGTACTTGTTTCCAGGCATCCGCCTCTAGGTACCTGCCTCCAGGCACCTGCATACAGGCACCTGTCTACATGCACCTCGCTCCAGGTATTCTCCATGTACATACCTCCATTCATCTGCCTTCAGGCACGTGTCTCCAGGCACCTGGATCCAGGCATCTGACTCCAGGCACGTGTCTCCAGGCACCTGGCTCTTGACACCAGTCTCCAGGTACTTGTCTAAAGGCATCTGCCTCTAGGTACCTGCCTCCAGGCACCTGCATACAGGCGCCTGTCTACATGCACCTCTCTCCAGGTATTCTCCATGCACATGCCTCCATTCACCTGTCACGTATCTCCAGGTACCTGGATCCAGGTATATGTCTCCAAGCACCTTTTTCCAGGCACCTGCCTCCAGGTATCTGCCTCCAGGCACGTGTCTCAAGGCACTTGCCTCGAGTCACCTCCCTTCAGACACCTGCCTCAAGGTACCTGCCTCCAACCACCTGTCTCCACGTATCTCCCTCTAGACACCTGCCTCCAGTCATCTGTCTCCAAGCACGTGTCTTCAAGCACCTGTCTCCTGGTATGTCTCCATGCATCTGCCTCCATTCACCTGTTTTCAGCCACCTGTTTCCAGTCACCTGGATCCAGCACCTGCCTCCAGGCATCTGCCTACCGGCCCTTGCTTCCAGGCACCTGTGTCCAGGTACATGTCTCCAATAATTTGCCTCTAGGTACCTGCCTCAAGGCACCTGTCTCCAGTCACCTGTCCACAAACACCTGTCTCCAGGTATGTCTCAATGCGCCAGTATCCATTCACCTGTCTTCATGGACCTGCCTCCAGGTAACTGTCTCATGGCACCTGTCTACAGACACCTGCCTCCAAGTACCTGCGTCCAGGCACCTGCCTTCAGGCATCTGACTCCAGACACCTGTCTCCAATCATCTGCCTCCAGACACTTGCCTAAAGGCACCTGATTCCTGGCACCTTTCTCCAGGCATCTGCCTCCAGGCACTTGTCTCCAGGCGCCAGCCTTCAGGCTACTGTCTCCAGACACCTGCCTTCAGTCATCTGCCTCTAGGCACACGTCTCCATGCACCTTCCTCCAGGTACCTGCCTCATGGCACTTGTCTCCTGGCACCTGTCTTTGGGCATCTGCCTCCAGGCACCTGTCTCCAGGCACCTGCCTTCAGGCTAATGTGTGAAGACACCTGCCTCCAGTCATCTGCCAGAAGGCATATATCTCAATGCACCTGCCTCCGTGAACCTGCCTCAAGGCATGTCTCCATGCACCTACCTTCAGGCACCTGTCTTCAAGGCACCTGTCTACAGGCATCTGGATCCTGGCACCTGCTTCCAGGCACCTGTCTTCAGGCATCTGGATCCTGGCACCTGCTTCCAGGCACCTCTCTCCAGGCATCTGGATCCTGGCACCTGCTGCCAGGCACCTCTCTCCAGGCACCTGACTCCAGGAACCTGTCTCTACGCGTCTTCTTCCAGGCACCTGTCTGCATGCGTCTGCCTCCAGACACCTGCCTTCAGGACACTGTCTCCAGACACCTGCCTCCAGGAACGTGCCTTCATGCACCTGCCTCGAGAAACCTGCCTCAAGGCACCTGTCTCATGGCACCTTCCTTCAGGCTGCTGTCTCCAGACACCTGTCTCCAGTCATCTGCCTCCAGGCACATGGCTCCCTGCACCTGCCTCCAGGCATCTGCCTCCAGGCACCTGTCTCCAGGCACCTGCCTTCAGACTACTGTCTCCAGACACCTGCCTCTATTCATCTGTCTCCTGGCATCTGTCTCCATGCACATGCCTCCATTCACCTGTCTTCAGGCACCCGCCTCCAGGCACCTGTCTCCAGGCACCTGTCTCCAGGCATCTACCTCTAGGAACCTTCGTCCTGGCACCTGTCTCCAGGCAAATGCCTTCAGGCTACTGTCTCCATATACGTGCCTCCATGCATCTGCCTCCAGGTGCGTGTCTTCAGGCACCTACCTCTTTACACCAGTCTCCAGGTTCTTGTCTCCAGGCATCTTCCTCCAGGTACCCACCTTTAGGCACCTGCCCACAGGCACTTCTCTATATGCACCTCTCTCCAGGTATTCTCCATGCACATGCCTCCATTCACCTGTCTTCAGGCACGTGTCTCCAGGCACCTGACTCCAGGCATCTGCCTCTAGGTACCTGCCACCAAGCACCTGCCTCCAGGCACCTGCCTTCAGGCTTTTGTCTCCAGACACCTGCCTCCAGGCATCTACCTTCAGGCACATGTCTCAAGGCACCTGTCTCGAGTCACCGGCCTCCAGACTCCTGCCTGAAGGCACCTGCCTCCAAGCACCCATCTGCAGGAATCTCTCTTAAGACACCTGTCTGCAGTCATCTGCCTTAAAACATGTGTCATCAAGCATCTGCCTCCTGGTATGTCTCCATGCATCTGCCTCCATTCACCTGTGTCCAGGCACGTGTCTCCAATCATCTGCCTCTAAGTACCTGCATCCAGGCGCCTGTCTCCAGACACATGCCTTCAGGCACCTGCCTCCAGGCATCTGAATCCAGGCACTTCTCTCCAGGCACCTGTCTACAGGCAACTGCCTCCAGGCTACTATCTCCAGACACCTTCCTCCAGTCATCTGCCTCCAGGCACGTGTCTCCATGCACCTGACTCCTGGAATGTATCCATGCACCTGTCTCCATTCACCTGTCTTAAGGCACTTGTCTCCAGGCACCAGTCTCCATGCATCTGCCTCTAGGTACCTGCCTCCAGGCACCTGTCTGAAGGCACCTGCCTTCAGTCTACTGTCTCCAGACACCTGCCTCCAGGCATCTCCCTGCAGGCACGTATCTCCAGGCACCTGTCTCCAGGCACCTGCCTCCAGGTACCTGCCTCAAAGCACCTAGATCCAGCATGGCCGTAATGGAATGGCTGAGCTGGGTGGCCCTTATACCCCACCCAAACATAAAAGCATTCTCTCGAGTTGGCGGGGATTGTTGGTAAGCTTATTTAATTTATAGATTTACCCTTCAGGGAAGGAGTAGGTGGTTTTACTGTTAGTATATTAATATTAGGTTTACTAAGGCAACTGAAGATAATAATAATGTAGACCTACGACCTTAACATAGGTAGTAATAGGCCGATAATGTAGGCAAACACTAGGATAAGTTAGCTAGGGAGAACTGGCAGCCCTAGTTTGAATGAAGAGACGAGGGTCTGGAAGAGAGACCAGCTCGTTCTTCTTAAGACAGACACCAACTGGACAAGACGTGCCGTGATCAGCAGACGGCGCCCCCCACGTGTCTTCACATTTGAGACCTGGGGAAATCTGGTAGAGGCACCTCGATGTACCGTAGATGACCTCCGTCAGGCCCATAAAGTAAGACAAGACCTCCACTTTATCTCGTAGATTTCTGGCCAGTGTCTGGGGAGAATTGTGAGTGAGTTTGATCTGTGGTCCCGGTGTGCAACAGGCAGTGCATGCCCAGTAAGTACCAGTGTCTCAAGGCAGTCTGCAAGCTAGTGTCCGTGTCTGCATAGTTACTAGGGGATACATACCCTCTTGGATATAGGAATTTCTGAGGTGCAGGCAGGACACTAATAATGATTGAATATTGCAGGAATTAAGGCTCCCGGTTGCACGTGGTTTCTGAGGGGAAGTCCAGAGGGGCTAAGGCTAAGCTTAGGGAAGTTGAAGATCAGGATATATGCTGCAACACCAAGTAAGTTAGTCCTTTATACGTGCATGCAGGCGAGTTTCTTGCACCTTCAATTATTTGTGAAAATCTGTCCTATAAGCCACTTGTGAGGCTGAGGTACCCACCTCAGAGCTCGGTGTCAACAGAGTTTGCCAGGGTAGGCGACTCACTTGGAGGCAGTCCACACAAATTTTCACAATCACCACTACTGTGAATATATAAACAGAATAATTAGACATGAGTATACATAGTTAACATGGGCTGGATAGATTACATTACTTTACTGAATTTGACATAGCAAGTAACAAAAGGTATTTAGGCATAAAATTATGCTAATTTAAATGTAACAATGATAATTAAGGATGTGATAGTGTCAGCAATTACATTACAATGACCACTGATATGTTGTATACTAATAGAGTATGGATGGATTCTGAGAGCCCACCTCATGATCCTAGCATTTTTACTCTTCATTGTGTTTATATAGGTGAGTGGATTGTGGTCTGAAAAAACGTTAATTTTAAATGGGGAAGTGCCCAAATACACGTCAAAATGTTCCAAGGACACCACAAGAGCTAGAGCCTCTTTCTCAATAGTGGCATAATTTTTCTGGTGTCATTTGAGCTTAGATAAATAGTAACATATAGGATGGAGAATGTCAGGGGATGTTGACTGTTTGAGCAGCACAGCACCCACTGTATAACCACTCACATCTATATGTAAAAAGAAGGGAAGATTGAAATTAGGACTCCTCAATACAGGAGCAGAGGAAAGCGGATGCTTCAACCTTGTAAATGAGTCTGAACATTCCCTAGGCCAGATGAACTGAACTTTGCTAATAGTAAGCTCAGTGAAAGGTGCAGGTGGAGGTGTGTGTGCTGGCTTGTCTGTCACTTGACACACGTGGCACCGTCGCTCATGATCAGCTACTGTTTCCTTCATTTTAGGCCAAGTAAAATGTTTTGCCAGTTTACCGAGTGTCTTCTTGACACCCAAATGTCCTCCAATGGGACTATTGTGAGCAAAATCAATGGTTTGTTCACGAAATGTAACTGGTAACACTACGAGATGCTTGACTGTGGTGGCAACACTATCTGCTGACAACTTACATGTATTTTTCTCCATGAGTACACCGTTACTATAATAGCAACAATTATCGAGATCCTTTGCTTCACTCTCAGTAACTGCTATATCTCTCAGTCTTTCCAGTGACTGATCAACAAACTGATCCTTGATTAAATCATCATGAGTTAGAAATTTAACGTCAGGTTTGTCCTGACTAGGATGATGACAGGGGAGAGTTGGTGTTAATGATCCTGGGGGCAGAGCGTCACTAAACAACATATTTAAGCCCAAATCATTGTCATCCACTAACTCAACAGGAGACAAGGATGGTTGTTGAATCTTTGACATAGCTCTAGTAATTGCGCTGAGAGGAAATAAAATAGGCATCTCTCTACAAGCTTCAATGGCATAATTATCATCAGTGTTATTATCAATCACAAGTGGTTCTTTACATATACCAGCATGAAGGATATCGTTCCCTATCAACAAGTCCATTGATCTGATGGGAAATACACCACTGGATATACCCACTGAAATATATCCAGTATAATAGCTTGTTTCAATATAAACTTTGTGCAGAGGTACTTTTATAACAGCCCCACCATAGGCTTCTAACAATACATCTATCTTGCAATAGGTATCATCAGTTATGGGCAGTACATCTTCTCTCAGTAATGTGAGAATTTTTTTTATATTTTATTTAAAAACATTACAGTACATCAACATAATTAAAAGTACATAAAACGACTCTTCCATAGCAAAATAAATTTACATAGTCAAAATACACAGCGGACAATTCAACTTTGTGCCAATACAAACTACCCCACAGTCCCTGTGCATAAGACCCCGTTTCCACCTATTTGAAATACAATAATACACAAGTTTTATACAATACAGCATTCAAAACATGACAATATGCATTACATTAACATAAAACAAAATGGTAACGCTAAACCTATAATAAGCATTAATATGTCACGTAGGAAAAAACTATGAAATGGTACACGAAAATTACAAGTATCCCAAATGTCCCTAACACAGAATAACCTCACCGTACAGTGGAAATACAACCTTACACATCACACTCCAGTCATCTCTCACCATGATACAAAAAACATTACCCACAGTGGCTAGCAATTTACGTCACCTACCAACAACATATTTTTTTTTTATTTTATTTAAATGAACAGTATGCATATGATTCTCATACAACTAGACATATACATGATTGACAAACAACAAAATTTTTTTAAGGATGAGCACAAATTCAAAGGTTTAATAAGGCCAAAAAACCCTGGAAGAAACATAAGTACTCATCACCTATATATAACCAAAGAAAAAAAAACCCAAAAAATAAAACCTAACAAAACACTGCAATATCATAACCTAGTTATCCAGTGCAATTACTGGAAAGTCAAAAAAAAAAATTATAACAGTGATAGCAAAGATATGGAAACCCTAAACCAGAACAATATACCTATGATTTACATACAATTGCTACATACAGCATCGCATAACAAACAGATTTATTAAGGATACACACAACCAAAACTACCTCAACACTGGTTTAAAAACCAAAACTCTGGTGAGTCTTGACCGCTCACCACCTATATATAAACTCTTAAACTCTAACTTTAACTGAAAACATTGCTCATTTTTTTTTTATTTTATAAAAAATTTATGTAAAAGAGCAAAAGGGTACATACATGTAGCATACAATGACAAAAAACCTGCTCTTATAACAAAAACGTACAAGCAATTATTGATATTTCTTACACATCAAAGGGGTTTTAAACCAATACCCTAAATTCTCACCATTACAAAAACCACAATACAAAACATGGTATAAACCCGAGACCTATACATACACTTAAAAAATTACAACCAAAGATACAACCAGTAGCCGCTAATGAGTCAAAATAAAAGTTAAAAAAAGAAAATCACAAATCTCCAGAATATAATGCAAGACATTAGTCCTATCATCTCGGCAGTCCTTCCCACTGCACAAAGCATCAACCCTACATAACCTACCCCAAATATAAAGTAAAAGGGCCGCTTTATCCTACGGAGCCCAAAAGAAAAAACATGTACCTCAGAAACCGATGTTTTGAAACCAAATTATCACAACTGGTTTCCTAAAACTGAGATCCTAAGGGCTTGTTATCCTGGCTATAAGGAGAAATTCCTTACACAGTGAACATAGCCATCAGGGTTAAAAATATTATCCTTGGAAGCTTCTCTCATGTCGCTCTAAGGCAAAACATTCCCATGATACATAGCTTACAAAAAACTGCCACTACACCCCATCTTGCACACCGCAAATATACCAGCAAACAGAACCCCCCACTTTACATCCCCTGAAAAGGAGACCAACCCTTTGCCCACCTTCAGGGACTTCGACAAAGGGTACCCACAGTGAGGCTCCGATAACCTCCTGGGAAACTTTTTTCCCAGAACGCCCCATAAACAAGCATGTTCCTACACTTCATCCTATATTATTATTATTATAATCAAAAAGAAGCGCTAAGCCACAAGGGCTATACAGCACTGCAGGGTAGGGAAGGCAGCGAGGGTATTGGGCGGCAGAAGGGAGGAGGGATGATCAGTAGGATACAAAAAACAGCGGGGCAGGGGATAGTACGGGGGTAGAGGGAAGCAAGAGATTGAGGTAGAAAGGGCTGAAAGTATCAGAATTTTTGAAGTAAGTCAGTTGTCAAAAAGTCAATGAGAGAGTCCGGATGAAAGGTGGGTCCATCAGCGAGAAGGGAAGGTAAAGAGAGAGCAGCGGAGTGAAGATGACGTTGGAGGTAAATTTTGCGTGCTCGTTGATGAAGTGGGCAGTCTAACAGAATGTGGCTGACTGATAATGGAGCCTGGCAATTCTCACAGAGAGGAGCAGGGTGCCTCTCCATGAGATATCCATGAGTAAGACGAGTATGGCCAATGCGAAGACGGGAGAGAGTAGTCGCCCAGCCTCGACACTGGTGATAAGAAGACTGCCAGTAACCTATACTAGGTTTAATAGATTGAAGTTTGTTACCAAGCATAGTAGACCAACGTTGTTGCCAACAGGTGTGAAGGTGGGAAGATATTGCAGCAAAATAGTCCGTAAATGGGACACCTCTATATGAAACTGGTTGGTCATGTACTGCTGACCGCGCAGCAGTGTCTGCCTGTTCATTGCCCTGTACGTCAACATGACCGGGGACCCAACAAAAAATAATATCTTTATGCTTGGTAAAGATGCGGCGTAGCCAAAGTTGGATACGGAGGACTAAGGGGTGAGGTGCATCAAATTTCTGTATAGCCTGTAAAGCACTAAGGGAGTCTGAGACAACCACAAATGATGACACAGGCATAGATGCAATACCGATAAGTGCTGCAAGGATGGCATACAATTCAGCAGTAAAAATACTAGCCGAAGATAGTAAATGCCCTCGTACCACGCTGTCCAGAAACACTGCTGCGAATCCTACGCCGTCAGAAGACTTAGAGCCATCTGTGTACACAGCAATGGCATGAGAATGAGAGTGGAAGTGGTCAAGAAAAAGAGAGTGAAAAGCGAACATAGACAGTTGGGCTTTCTAGCAAGGGAGAGAGAAAGAAAAGACTCAAACAGCTGGAACTTCCCAGGGGGGTAGGGAAAAGTGAGATGCTACATGAACATAGAAAGGTGGTAATTGAAGAGAAGACAAGAGTGAATGTAGGCGAAGAGAGAAGGGATGGAGTAAACAGGGGCGGCGAACCAATAAAGAATGTCTACTAATATCAGTGACCATTCTATAAATGGAAGGATTGCGGAGATCATGAGAGTGTACATAGTAGCAAAGGCAATGGGCATCATGGCGATCGGATAAGGATGGAACGTTCGCTTCTGCATAGAGGCTCTCAACAGGGAAAGAGAGAAAAGCACCAAGGCATAAACGTAATCCTTGGTGATGAATGGGGTTAAGGCTAGAGAGAGTAGCAGAAGATGCCGCTGAATAGATCTGGTCACCATAATCAAGTTTCGATAAAATGAGGGTGGAATGTTGGCGAAGGAAGGTTCGACGATCAGCTCCCAATGAAAGATGAGCAAGGGTTTTAAGAGGGTTCAGCCGGCTGTGGCAAGTTGCCTTCAGAGAGGTAATGTGAGGTTTCCAGGATAACCTACGGTCAAAGAGGAGGCCCAGAAACTTGACTGTATCACGTTCAGGGATACGGGAGCCATAGAGGTACAAAGGATGATCGGAGATGACAGAGCGTCTAGTGAAAGTAATTTGGTGGGTTTTAGTGCTGGAAAATTTAAACCCTTGTGTGGTGGCCCATTTGGAAACACGGTCGACAGCATGCTGGAGAGAAACTGTAATGAGGTGACAGTCAGCGCCTGCACAGGCAATAGCAAAGTCGTCAACATAGAGTGATGACCAAATATTTGATGGAAGACTAGAGGCCAAATCATTAATAGCAAGGAGAAAAAGTGTTGTGCTCAGAACACATCCCTGGGGGACACCTTCAGCTTGGATAAAGTCCTGGGAGAGCACATTATTAACCCGAACACGGAAATGTCTGTCAGTTAAAAAGTTCTTAAGGAAGGATGGTAGATTGCCTCGGAGGTCTAAGGAGTGGGCTTGGGCCAAAATATTATACCTCCAAGTTGTGTCATATGCCTTCTCAAGGTCAAAAAATATGGCAATAACTGAGTGGTTATTCGCAAAGGCATTACGAATAAGGGGTCTATGGTAGAACGTCCCTTACGAAAGCCATATTGACGATTGGAGAGACTGTTGTGTGTCTCTAAATACCACACTAAACGTCTATTTACCAGACGTTCCATCACTTTGCAAACTGCACTGGTAAGAGCAATGGGATGATAGTGGGAGGCTTCATGTCCCGTAGTGCCTGGTTTGCGGAAAGGGAGAATAATGGTAGATTTCCACAGCTGTGGAAGAACTCCTTGTGACCAAATAAGATTGAAAAGGCGTGATAGGACTACAAGGGCTGACCGATGTAAATGTTGTAGCATACGAATATGAATGTCGTCGGGCCCAGCTGCCGATGATTGGCAAGCTGAGAGCTTTGCCCTAAAAAAACTAAACAGATGACAGCAAAGAGACTGAACAGTCCCTGGCTAACACCCAGCATTCTCAAATCCATAAATACAAAACACCAATATGAAAAACAGTACAGAATGGGTCACATAACCAGAGACCAAACAAAACGTTACTCGTCAATCCTAACCAGCCTGATAAGAAGGGCAAAAAAATTGTATTATGAGAACAGATTATCCAACTTACGAGGTGATATAAAAAAGACCTGGAAAACCCTATCAGAAATTCTGGGAACAAAAAAGATATCACGAAATAGCGAAATAAAATTAGCAAAATCAGATGAACCCCAACTCCCACCAACAGAAACAGCAAACAGACTCAATGATTTCTTCTCCACTATAGGACAAAACCTTGCCAATAAAATCCCAAGCTCAGATACCCCACCAAATGACTACCTCACCGGCAACTACCCGAACACACTGTTCCTAGCTCCGACTAACCCATACGAAGTCTCCCTTATTATCAACGCACTAAAAAACAAGGCAGGAGATTTAAATACCTTACCACCCTTTATATACAAAAAAGTGTCACAAGTGCTATCACCAATCATTGCAACACTCTTAAACAAATCCATTGAATCCTCCACCTTCCCTACAGTACTCAAAATAGCAAGGGTCACCCCGATCTACAAAGGAGGAGACCAAACAGAGTTGAATAACTATAGGCCAATATCCAACTTACACCCTCTCTCAAAAATCTTTGAAAAATTAATTCATAAACGAATCTTCTCCTACCTTATCTCCCAAAACATACTCAACCCCTGCCAATTTGGATTCAGGCCTAATAAAAATACTAATGATGCTATTATACACATGCTAGAACATATATACACTGCAATAGAGAAAAAAGAAGTCCCACTGGGGATCTTCATTGACTTATGTAAAGCTTTTGATACAGTTGACCATGACTTGCTCCACGTAAAATTGTCACACTATGGTATAAGAGGGCACTCCCTCAACTACCTCAAGTCATACCTCAGCAACAGAAGCCAATATGTGTTCGCAAATGGGGCAAACTCTTCTGCGCAACCAATTACAGTTGGTGTCCCACAGGGAAGTGTCCTTGGCCCTCTTCTCTTTCTCCTATACATAAATGACCTTCCAAATGCTTCGCAATTACTCAAACCCACACTATTTGCAGATGACACTACATACGTCTTCTCTCACCCGAGCCCAGTCACGCTAGCCAATACTGTAAATACCGAATTACAGAAAATATCTACCTGGATGAGGACTAACAAACTTACACTAAACATTGACAAAACCTACTTCATTCAGTTTGGTAACAGAGCTACAGATGTCCCTCTTAACATAATGATAAACGGATTACCTATCACAAAACTAACAGAGGGAAAATTCTTAGGAATCCACCTTGATAATAGACTCAAATTTCATACACATATACAACAAATTTCTAAGAAAATTTCCAAGACTGTAGGCATACTATCGAAGATACGGTACTATGTTCCACAGTCAGCCCTCCTGGCCCTATATCACTCTCTTATTTACCCCTATCTCACCTATGGAATTTGTGCATGGGGCTCAACAACAATTAACCATCTCAGACCACTAATTACTCAACAAAAGGCTGCAGTTAGAATGATAACAAATTCTCACTACAGGCAGCACACTCCACCAATATTCAATACACTAAACCTACTCACCATACAAAACATCCATACTTATTACTGCACCTATTACATACATAGAACACTTAACTCTGATATTAACCCTCCCCTCAAACATCTCCTTGCCAACCTCAACAGAACACATGACCATAACACAAGGCACAGATCACTCTTTGATGTTCCTCGTGTCCATCTCACACTATGCAAAAGCTCAATGCACATAAAAGGCCCTAAAATCTGGAATTCATTACCTGTAAATATAAAAGAAACACTACCTGTTTATAAATTCAAGTCTCTTCTCAAAGACCACTTACTCACCCAAAACCAAATAAATACTGAATAACTGAACCTTATAAATTGTATATCTTAAATGTTTCTCACAATTATATCACATAAATGTTAAACCTAAAACCGAATCTAACTTTATTATTTTTTAAATACACTACCTAACAGAATCACTACCTAACTGAATGCAACCATATGACCTGTCTTTGTAATACTCACTTGTGCTTTATAGTAATCTGTTTACATTAATGTTTTATCACTGATTTCATCATTGCTTAGTTAATCTTAAGTTAATTTTAAGCCAGCCCGTAATGCTATGCATAGTATAAGTGGCTTTGGCATACTGCTCTTATCTGTATTTTTTTGTACCTCTGTATGTGTGCTCAAATTGGAAATAAATAAATAAATAAAAAAAGGCACATTATACTGTTCTTCTCTGAGAGAAGAAAAGTCAAGGGTGCTAACTCTCTGGCAGACTTTGAGGAAAGAAATGAGGGGCATAGATGGAGCCCCTGAGAAATACAGACCAGATGATTGCCAATTTCATTGGCAATATCTAGTGGGTTTGCTATATCAACGCCGGCAACCCGCAGAACAGGAGCCGGGTCAGGAGAATATTTACCACTCAGGTTTCGTACTTTTCTCCAGACTGCACTCATAGAAGAAGCAGAGGTGATGTTGGAGACATAATCTCGCCAGCAAGTGCATTTAGCATCACAGATGATGCGGCGAGCGATCGCACGCTTCTGCTTAAAATCAAGAAGTCTCTCTGTGGTTCTATTGCACTGGTATCTGCCCCATGCAGCGTGTTTCAAATGTACTGCACGAGCACAAGCAGGAGACCACCAAGGCATGCATTTCTGAGAATGCCTGCCCGAAGTTTGGGGTATAGAATGAGAAGCTGCAGTTAAAACGGAGGATGAGAAGAGGTGTAAAAGCTCATCAATGGAGGACGAAGAAGGAGCCTCACTAAAAACAGTTAGTTGTGAGTAAAGGTTCAAATTTGCCTGATCAAATTGCCAGCGTGGGATACGAAGAGGTGGTGAATATGAAGGGGAAGTAAGAATAATTGGGAAATGATTGCTGTCATGTAAATCCGGGAGAACGGGCCAGGTGAAGTCTAATGCAGCGGAGGAAGAGCAGACTGAGAGATCGATGCAAGAGAGAGTGTGAGTCCTAGGATCAAAATGGGTGTGAGTACCTGTATTTAAAACATGAAGGGCGTGGGTAGGAAGAAAAGCCTCTAACTGAATGCCACGGGAATCACAGTGAGACCCCCCCCCCAGAAGAAATGATGGGCATTAAAATCGCCAAGTAACAGAAGCGGTGGCAGTAATGACAAAACAAGAAAGGCAATATCCGGAATAGATAATGCCCGAGAAGGAGAGAGATATGAAGAACAGAGCATATACCACCTATGCAAGTGGATACGGGCTGCTGTGTAATGCAGCGAAGTATGAACAAATAGCTGATGGTACGGAATATCAGTGCGTAGAAGAAGGGCACTTTCATTAAAGGTCCCATCAGGAAAAGGATCTGAAGAATACAATAAATTATAGCCTGAGATGGGATAGATAACAGCAGAGTGTAATTTTGGTCCCTGTAAGCAAATACCAACAGGGAAAAACTGGGAGAGTAACATCTGAAGCTCACCCTGATTACCCCTGAGGCTGCGTATATTCCACTGTAAATAGGCCATGATTGTTAATGATAAAGATACCTGAAATCTGCAGGTAAGGGTTCCTATGGACTAGAGGGGTTAGAAAAGTCCAGATGCGGAGGCAGCGGAAAACGGTCAAGTAGCGAAGGAACGGTGCGCTGTAAAGAAAGTAATTGCACAGATGGAGGAGAGGAGAGAGAAGGAACAGAGGGTGGATCAGTGTCCATTGATGGTTTGGTCTCTGCAATATATTCAGAGATTGCTTCAAGTGTTTTGGAATTCAGAGACGTCGTATGGGAGACAATATTGGAGATGGTAGGGGGAGGATGAGTAAAGATTGGAACTGTAATGGACTGTACCAAGGTAGGGGGGGGCGAAAGGGTGGAGGAAACTGGAGAAGAGGCGTGGAAGGGGACAGAAGAGGCAGAAACCTGGGAGGTGGCAGAAGAGGAAGAAACTTGGGAGGGAACAGGGGAGGAAGGTACAGTATGAGGAGGGTGAACCTCTACACTTGTAATAGGGCCAGTGAGAGGGAAAGAACCAGGTACAGAGACAAGGAAGGTAAAATGAGGAGGTGGAAGAAGGGAAGGAGGGGTTAAAGGACCTTTTTTTGAATTCTGAGGAGAGGGACGATTGGGAGGAGGTGTCGTACGAGATCTCGTCGATACTGAGGCTTGTGAGGGAGAACATGAAGAAGCGAGAACAGACTGAGGCATTGAAGTAGGGACGTCTGAGCCTAGGACAGCAAAAGAATTAGATACAGGAGTGTCTATGGGAGAGGTAACCACAGAGGAGGCTGCAGAAGATGGGGCCCCAGAAGTGGGGAGATGTTTTGAAACACGGGAATAAGAAACACGAGGTAGTCTCCCTTGGAGGCGGAGATGAGAAACTGCCATGGCATAAGGGAGACCTTCTGCCTCTTTGAGGTAACGGGTTTCCCGCTCATTTAAGCAGACTTGGCAATGGCGAGAGTACGAAGGGTGACCCTCATGACAATTAAGGCAAGAGGTAGGTCGATTGCAAGATGTATTAGAACGGTCATCGGCACCACAGACTAGGCATTCGGCTATGGATCTGCAATATTTTGCTGGATGGCCAAATCGCCAGCAATTTCTACACTGTTGCGGTGTAGGGATCACCTTTCGAACTTGTAACCGATGTCCTGCTACATAAACTGAGGATGGGAGTTCACGGCTGTCAAAAGTTAAACAAGCCACATTGCTAGGGTATCGTCTCTGCCCGCGGGCAGGAAGAACATAAGTGTCTACCTTAAGGATTGGGAGATCTTGGAGTTCCAGCTGTTCAAGAATGTAATTGCCACATGTCTGGAAATTTTGTTGAACTATGGTATGGGGCAGAATGACGGTACCACTACAAGAATTGAGTGAATGATGTTTTTCAATAGTGACAGGAACAGTATTGATATGGGAAAGAAGAGAAAGATCATGAGCTTCAGTAGCATTCTGTACAGTGATGATGCGCACACCACTCTTAAGAGCATGAAAAGAAATATTTTTACCAACATGGCATAGGAGTGCCTTGCCAATACTGTGGTCGGAAAGATAGGCAGTAGAGGAAGTCGGTCATAAAGTGAAGAATTTAGTCCATCGTGCATTCTGAAACTGAGCGTGGAAAGGGAGTGCAGGATGTGTCGATCTTTTCTGAGAAGAACGAGAAGGTGGAGAAGTATCATCAGCAGGTAATTGTCATTGGCGTTTAGGCGTGGGACCAGACTTGGTCAGACGTGGAACGGGCCGGCGATTCGAAAATTGGCGCACCGTAGAGAGGGAGGCTGGAAGCATAGTCAAAGGAGAGTGGAGGACAGATAAATCGAAGGAGTCAGTTGAGACCTCAGTACCTGAAGCAGGTGAGAAAACAGCACTGGCAAGAGGTACAGAGGCATGAGGAGTGTCCAAAGATTTGTCCAAAGACGAGGCGGGGTCAGAACGGGGTGCAGTATCAAGAAGGGGCCCGGGGGTATCAGGTTCATGGACTGGGGCTGCCATGGTTAGGTTACGTCTTTCTTTTTGTTTTTAAGAAAAAAAAAGAAAGAAAAGAAAATAAAAATAAAAAAAAGAATAAAAAAAGGGGGGACCGGGGAGGGATAGTTCCTAGGAGGAATGAAAGGGCCAGAAATCTCCCTCCACACCCAAGAGGACCTCAGCACCACTAGTAGCATAGATGCAGCATGGAACCCGTGCCATACTCTACCCATCATGCCAGTAAACCAGCAATCTGGGATAGCAACCTCACATCTGCCGAGCTACCTCAGTGGACAAAAGAGAGGGAGGCTGGATATCCACCACAAAGCATACCTCCTTCGGCTACCACCCCCGGAATCTGAAACGTGGCTTCCAGAGATACACCCGTCGCCCGAGAGACACCCAAAGCCACCCTCCGGGGTACAGGAGAGGGATCGGGACATCCCCAGGCAATCCAGATTCTACGGCAAACTACGCCACTGCCAAGAACCTCAATGGAATGGGATGGACCCCGGTACCCTTTCCCCTACCTAGGAACTAGCATGCCTGTGGCAAAAAATCCCAAAGGCCAAAAAGGAAGGGCAAAAGGGAGGGGTGGGGAGGAGGAGGAGGAAAGGAAAAAGGGGAGGATGGGGAGGATGGGATAGGGAAGGGGGGATTTGGGGGTAATTAGGTTCGGTCTGAGGAAGGAGACTGACAGTTCTAATTCCTCAGACCAAGAGCCTCTTCACCACCCCAAGGAGCCCCCCTTGAAGAGGACTTTATCCTATAGAACCTTGCCACCAATGCTTTTATCCTCAAACCCCCCCTTAAATCCCTCATTCCCCACAAGATATCCAGGTAGTCTACTATGACGTACATTATAGCCCTTCCCACATCCTTGGGCACTCCCCGTACATCTAACTATAAAGCCCTTAAAAGCAGCAAATGTTGCCCCCTCCAAGGAGGGGCAAAAAAAAGACAACATGAAATGCCGTTTCAACATCACCACAATGCTGACAAAAATCCTTGTCCACGAACCCCATACATCTCAACACTTCCTTGGAGGCCAGAATCCCCATGATGAAACAATACACTAATTCCCTTACTCTAGCCGGTATCCTAAGTTTACTAAAAACCCTCCAAATGACCCACCAATCATACGTTGGGTACATGGCTACCTCTTGCAAGATTCCCTGTCCACCCACTACCCACACCAATCCTTTTACTTTTAGACTGTCCACCTGTTGCACTGTCAATAAAAACCTCAACATATCCTCACAAACCCTCAAGTCCTTGCCACTCCACCATCTATGAGCCTCCTCCATAACCCTACTGTAGTGCCCCTCACACCCCCTTCCCTTATATACCTCTGCTGGACATATATAGCCATTCCTCTCAGTCCTAGTTTACCTGGAGTTTACCTGGAGAGAGTTTCGGGGGTCAACGCCCCCGCGGCCCGGTCTGTGACCAGGCCTCCTGGTGGATCAGCGCCTGATCAACCAGGCTGTTGCTGCTGGCTGCACGCAAACAAACGTACGAGCCACAGCCTGGCTGATCAGGAACCGACTTTAGGTGCTTGTCCAGTGCCAGCTTGAAGACTGCCAGGGGTCTGTTGGTAATCCCCCTTATGTGTGCTGGGAGGCAGTTGAACAGTCTCGGGCCCCTGACACTTATTGTATGGTCTCTTAACGTGCTAATGACACCCCTGCTTTTCATTGGGGGGATGGTGCATCATCTGCCAAGTCTTTTGCTTTCATAGTGAGTGATTTTCGTGTGCAAGTTCGGTACTAGTCCCTCTAGGATTTTCCAGGTGTATATAATCATGTATCTCTCCCTCCGGCATTCCAGGGAATACAGGTTTAGGAACCTCAAGCGCTCCCAGTAATTGAGGTGTTTTATCTCCGTTATGCGCGCCGTGAAAGTTCTCTGTACATTTTCTAGGTCGGCAATTTCACCTGCCTTGAAAGGTGCTGTTAGTGTGCAGCAATATTCCAGCCTAGATAGAACAAGTGACCTGAAGAGTGTCATCATGGGCTTGGCCTCCCTAGTTTTGAAGGTTCTCATTATCCATCCTGTCATTTTTCTAGCAGATGCGATTGATACAATGTTATGGTCCTTGAAGGTGAGATCCTCCGACATAATCACTCCCAGGTCTTTGACGTTGGTGTTTCGCTCTATTTTGTGGCCAGAATTTGTTTTGTACTCTGATGAAGATTTAATTTCCTCATGTTTACCATATCTGAGTAATTGAAATTTCTCATCGTTGAACTTCATATTGTTTTCTGCAGCCCACTGAAAGATTTGGTTGATGTCCGCCTGGAGCCTTGCAGTGTCTGCAATGGAAGACACTGTCATGCAGATTCGGGTGTCATCTGCAAAAGAAGACACGGTGCTGTGGCTGACATCCTTGTCTATGTCGGATATGAGGATGAGGAACAAGATGGGAGCAAGTACTGTGCCTTGTGGAACAGAGCTTTTCACCGTAGCTGCCTCGGACTTTACTCTGTTGACGACTACTCTCTGTGTTCTGTTAGTGAGGAAATTATAGATCCATCGACCGACTTTTCCTGTTATTCCTTTAGCACGCATTTTGTGAGCTATTACGCCATGGTCACACTTGTCGAAGGCAACAAACCTAAACCCCCTCATTGAACATTCGTCATAACTACCTCCTTACATAACCATGCCCTCCCAAACCCCCACACAAACTTTAGTGCCCTCCGCTGAATTTCCAAAATGTCCTGTACCTCTAAGGGAAAAACCTCCGCCACCCCCATAGCTTGCTATAGACAAGTGAATTTACCACCACTACCCTCTGATGCAAAGCTAGGTCCCTTGCACTTAAGCCTCTAAGTCTATCCAAAACCTTACCGGTGACAGTCTCTGAATTCACCTTCCTGCAGGCCTGCACCTCCACCATATACCATATCCCACATACCCTGATCCTATCTACCACTGTCCATCCTGACCCCACCCCAAGCCCCCACCTATCCAATTACCCACCTGTAGTAACCTTGATTTCACCATATTAACTCGCATCCCCGTATTAGTACAAAACAACTGAATCACTCTACCCACCCTCAACGCCTCACTACCCCGGATCAAAACAGTAGTATCATCCACATACCCAACAACGCCCCCCTGCACCCCCCTCCATCTCCCACTTGTCCATCACCCCCTCAACAGACTAACAGAAGGGATTCTGCACACAAGCAAAAAGCAACTGCGATAGTGGGCAACCCTGCCTCAAACTTCTCTCCATCGGTACACTTTCACCCAACCTCCCATTGACCTGTACCCTCACCCCCGCCTCAGCATACAGGGTATTCACCCATCTCACCACCCCCTTCCCAAACCCTAACCGTTCTAAGCAAACCCTTAAGAAATCTCTATCCACGCAATCATATGCATTCTCCCAATCTAAACCAAGTATTCCCCCTCCCGTGCAACCTCAGGGTCATTTTCAGTGTGAAGGATCCTTCCGGCAGCCCCTCATATGGGCCGTCCCTCCACACCCCCATGCTCGCCGAATGGACAGTCCCATAACCGCTGAAAACATCCTGAAGGCTATATGCTGTCGCCTCAAAAGGTACATTCCGTACCTTCACCCAAGTATAATACTTAGAGACGTCATGCATGCACACCTCCACTGCCGAATTTACGCTCATTCTCCATTTTTGAAATTCGTCAACGATACTGGAGTGGAAACCGGCCCTCACGAACTTCACAAAAAACCTTGTCATACCATTCAGCGCCACTCCATACAACTCTTCATTGGGGATTCCATAAACGTCCCTGATGATGCCTGGGAGTAGAACGTTCATCGTTCTGCTGCTTAAAGATCCCCGGACCAGCTCTATGTAGACAGTATTTATATGCCGGCTCGTACGGTCTGCCATCTTGGTGCTAAAGCTATGCTCTCCTCACCAGGTGGCGTGCAAGAGAAACTGGAGAAGTGTCCTCTCTCCCCGCAGGTCGAGAGACGAATGACGCTTATCAGATGTTGCCAGAAAGGCACCGGCAGAAGTTCAGAGGACTAAAGCTTCAGACAGGTCAGTCTTTAGTGGAATACAGTCAGGAGATGTCTCTTCTAAACAGGTGGTGTCGCTCAGAAGGTGTGGTAGACAATTATGAGGGTGTACTTTCCCTAATTTGGCTAGAGGATCCTTTGAGAAATGTTCCTCCTAAATTTAAGGTATATCATGAGGAAGATAGCTGTAAAGCTATCACCCAGCTTTACAGCTGGGTGATAGATTTTTAGCTAGCCAAAAACTTGGTTGTACTTACCACCCAGAACCTGTTAAGTAGGATTAAGAAATTTCTGAAGTTTAAGCCATATTTTCTAGCCTAATAACCACCATAGTTTTAATAAGCCTATGTTACGAACATAGTCAGTTGGTCCCTGGGTTATAGTGATTTCGTAACAAAATAACAAACTTAGTACGTCTAGGTCTTCAATCAGAGGAAAAGGAATTTTCTTAGTTTCTATTTAATTTATTAATAATCATAATAATCACTTAAATCCACCTTCTCACATTTTGCACTATGAGTAGAATACTTTTACCATTTCTCATTAAAACAACACAGTACTAGGTCAAGTATTTACAAATGGCTCTGAGTTAGTCACGAAATATTAGTATATATACATGCACAGGCGTTGCCTAAAAACTCGAACACAATAGATTTCTTATAAAAGGGTTCACTTTACAATAAGTCCTCTTACACTACAGAGGCTTGCTCACTTGGCTTCACTTTCTCTAAGAGCTTCTTAACCGCCTTCTCCAACCGAGATAAGTCTTAGCAATGAGTTCCCGAAAATTCCTGGGATTTTCTAGGGAGGCGAATGGTGGTTTTAGAGGTGGATACTTCCCTAGACCCTTCCTGGTCCAGAGGAAGGTATGAACTGAACAAAGTGAGGCTTTACCAGCCCACTTTGACTTGGTCAGAGCAGACGTTGAGCAGCTCAAAACACCTACTGGTGCTTGGCCAGGTCACCAGCAGTTGACACTAATTATATAACCTACCTATGTACAAAGCTAAGTAATACGACCAGATAATATTATAAAGTCGAGTAAATTCATTTTAGCTACTAATGGAATTACTCCTGAATATAATATTAAGTGAAATAGCAAAAATATCATGTAAAAGTATACCATTGTGATAGTAGCAAGTAGAAACAGTCTACTTAAACTGAACAAAAGGGTGTAACAGCCTAATTCTCCAGTACATGCCCAGGAAAGTTTTAAGTCAGCGAAGTGTCTCGTTTATCATTTTATCACATTTAGTGATTATATGAAGCAGCCCGCCATAGTGGGTCCTTCAGTATAGGGAGTATTGGAGGCCTTATCTCCCGTCCGCTAATAGCGATCCAGGCACTCCTGTCTCTCAGCTTATAATTTTGAGGCTTCATTCATCCTCTTTATCCGTCGGGGAAACACTATATTCAACCATGTTTTATTCCGCAACATTTAAATCTGTATTGTGTTCGGCTTTTGGAGTTTCACAGATAGATTGTTAGTAATTTATCAGCCCGTTCATGTTCAAAAGACATTTGTCCCACTAGTCAAGATGATGGTCAAAATCGAGCATGACGTTCATTTATTCTTTATTAAGTTTTAAACGCAACGTTTTAGCGGTCCTGAGGACGGCACATGAGACCATGGTGTGCTTGTTGTAAACAAAACCAATATTAACCACCCTGTTAATTATTTCCATGCTGGTGGTCAGAAACTTATTTTTCTCCTCTTACCCAAAATCCGGGAATATGCGATCAATCAACATACTGAGCAAGAGAAGTTCAGAGTGATCCTAAGGAACATCTGGGTACATACAGCTTAGACGTGAACAAACCTCCTCTAGAAGGTTGTAATGCTGCCCTGAGAGATACATTGGTTTCTTTAATTTTGCACAGGCGAAGTAATACCCTCCAACAATTAGATACCGGAAATTCACTCGAGATTCCTCGTCACACTCTTCCAGAAGCTACTTTTTGGATAAACGCTTTTCGAACGTTTATAGAGCCTTTATGTGCTCTTCAGCAAGCTAACATGTTTCGTAATCCAGTTGAAACTTGGTGACTAGAAACGTTGAATATTATTTAAATATTTAATTAGACAAAACCTCTCTTTTATTCATTATACTAGCTTCTTTTCTGGGATTTGTTTTTCTTGAGAGGTAACTTTCCCATTATTCTTGTATTTTTTTAGGAAGAGGCATAGGAGGTTTGACATTCCGAGTATTATGTTCAGTCTCTGAGGAAGTAACTTCGTAATGGCTGAAATACACATCCGCAATGTTTTTCATTTCACTTTTGGTTAAAGGGGAAGGGCGAACAGTTTAGGTTTTCTGTAAGCCGCATCTCGAGCAGTAGTACACTGTCTGCTCAAAATAAACATCTTGTTTCCACTGACGGTGGAGGCAGGTTCTGAGAACATCTGCTTGTCTGACTTTCTTACTCCCATGCTTGGCATCCTTAGTCCCATGCTTGGCGTCCTTAGTCCCATGCTTGGCGGGAGAGATACATGATTATATTCACCTGGAAAATCCTAGAGGGACTAGTACCGAACTTGAACACGAAAATCACTCACTACGAAAGCAAAAGACTTGGCAGGCGATGCAACATCCCCCCAATGAAAAGCAGGGGTGTCACTAGCGCGTTAAGAGACCATACAATAAGTGTCAGGAGCCCAAGACTGTTTAACTGCCTCCCAGCATACATAAGGGGGATTACCAACAGACCCCTTGCAGTCTTCAAGCTGGCACTGGACAAGCACCTAAAGTCGGTTCCTGACCAGCCGGGCTGTGGCTCGTACGTTGGTTTGCGTGCAGCCAGCAGTAACAGCCTGGTTGATCAGGCTCTGATCCACCAGGAGGCCTGGTCACAGACAGGGCCGCGGGGGCGTTGATCCTCGGAACTCTCTCCAGGTAAACTCCAGGTAAGCACCTCTTGCCAAGACCCTCGCATTTACTTCTCTTACAACCCCATCTATAAATATATTGAACAACCACGGTGACATCACACATCCTTGTCTTAGGCCTACTTATACTGGGAAATAATCTCCCTCTTTCCTGCATACTCTAACTTGAGCCTCACTCTCCTCGTAAAAACTCTTCACTGCTTTCAGTAACCTACCTCCTACACCATACATCTGCAACATCTGCCACATTGCCCCCCTATCCACCCTGTCATACGCCTTTTCCAAATCCATAAATGCCACAAAAACCTCTTTAGCCTTATCTAAATGCTGTTCACTTATATGTTTCACTGTAAACACCTGGTCCACACACCTCCTACCTTTCCTAAAGCCTCCTTGTTCACCTGCTATCGTATTCTCCGTCTTACTCTTAATTCTTTCAATAATAACTCTACCATACACTTTACCAGGTATACTCAACAACCTTATCCCTCTATAATTTTTGCACTCTCTTTTGTCCCCTTTGCCTTTATACAAAGGAACTTTGCATGCTCTCTGCCAATCAGTAGGGGCGCTGACCCCCGGAACTCTCTCCAGGTAAACTCCAGGTAATGCTCTATTATATATTTTTACATGTGTACAGCCACTGGACATGTTCCTAGAGGTGGATGATGAAGCGCTTTGTCCTGGAAACTGTTGAGTCAGTGGCTTGTGTCCCACACTCGCTCACTCAGTCCTGGCTGGTGCCTCGTGGCACCAACACCACCTACTGGCCATGTGAAACAGGGTATCACATGTTACAGGGTACTATACAGGGTACCAGGCTCACTGAGACAAGTGCAACCATAATAGACCACATATGGACCAATATACTAGCCTCCCTTAAATCAGGGATAATCACAGACAGCACTACAGACCACTACCCTACCTTCCTCTTAACAAACATTAGTAAACCACCACTGGAATACAACAAAGTTTCATTTAGACTCCATGACGAGGCCTCAATAAGAAAGTTCACAGCAGACCTAGAGACTGTTGACTGGCCTACAGAATTCTCCAAGGGCAATGGTATTGACAATTGGACAGACATTTTTCTTAACAAAATACTTAGACTATACAACAAACATTGTCTTATAAAAACGAAACAGATCACGAATAAACGGCTCAGTTGCCCATGGCTAACCAGCAGCATTCTGAAATCCATTGATAAGAAACACCAATATGAAAAGCAATATAGACAGGGCTTAATATATAAAGATATTCTTAAACACTATTCATCAGTTCTCACCAAAGTAATAAAGAAAGCCAAACAACTATACTACTCCAGTAGCATCACTGACACAAGAGGAGACATAAAAAAGACCTGGAAAACTCTCTCAGATTCTGGGCACCCACAAACTGAAAAAAAACAAGAATATTGTCCTAACTAAACCTAATGAAACACCACTGAAACAGCTAACAAGATAAACGACTTCTTCTCAACCATAGGATCTAATCTTGCCAGTAAAATCCCAGGTACCAATGCCCATGCCGGGGACTACCTAGATGGGAATTTCCCAAATTCCTTCTATCTTGTTCCAACTGAACCCACCGAAGTCACTAAGATTATAAAGTCACTTAAAAATAACTCAGGGAACCTGTCTCATGTCCCACCATTATTGTACAAGCGAGCGGCCCATGTCCTTTCGCATGCTATTTCATTAATTTTTAACAAGTCACTAGAAACTAGCACCTTCCCGAAACTACTCAAGACAGCAAGGGTTACACCAATACATAAAGGTGGTGACCCTACAGATGTAAACAACTATAGGCCAATATCAAACTTGCCATTGCTATCCAAAATCTTCGAGAAACTCATGCACAGGAGACTGTATTCATTTATAATGGCACAAAACATATTCAACCCCTGCCAATTTTGATTCAGGAAAAATAAAAGCACTAATGATGCAATTGTAAAAATGCTAGATCTGCTTTACACAGCATTGGAAAATAAGGAATATCTGCTAGGAATTTTTATTGACCTAAGAAAAGCTTTTGACACAGTAGACCACGGCATCCTACTCCACAAACTTGACCATTATGGTATAAGAGGCCATGGGCTTGCATATTTCAAATCCTACCTTACTAATAGGTATCAGCATCATCATCACGGCCACTTGATACTGGAGTTCCGCAGCAAAGTGTCCTTGGTCCCCTGCTCTTCCTCATTTACATGAATGATCTTCCAAACGTATCCTAACACCTGAAACCCATTCTCTTTGCTGACGACACGACTTATGTCATCTCTCACCCTAATCTTGCCACCCTCAACACCATTGTTAATGAGGAGCTGCTCAAAATATCAACTTGGGTGACAGCAAATAAACTTGCACTTAACACTGACAAAACCTACTATATTATGTTTGGTAGCAGAGCAGGTGCTGCACAACTTAACATTAAGATCGACAGCACTCTAATTGCCAGACATAATGAGGGCAAATTCCTAGGCCTATACCTCGACAACAATTTAAATTTCAGCCCCAATATCCAACACATATCAAAAAAAGTATCCAAAACAGTTGGGATCCTCTCCAAGATACAATACTACATGCCGCAAAATGCCCTTCTCACATTATACCGTTCACTCATTTATCCATACCTCACCTATGCTATTTGTGCTAGGGGATCAACTGCAGCAGTACACCTAAAGCCAATAATAACTCAACAAATAGCTGCAATAAGAATAATCACTAATTCCCATCCCTGGCAACACACCCCCACTCTTCATAGATCTAAACTTACTCCCTGTTCATAACATCCACAGTTACTACTGCGCAATCTACATATACAGGACCTTAAATTCCAATATTAACCTTGACCTAAAATGCTTTCTTGATAGTTGTGACAGGACCCACAGGCATAACACCAGACACAAACATCTCTACGACATTCCCCGTGTCCGACTAAACCTTTACAAAAACTCAATGTATGTCAAAGGCCCTAAAATCTGGAACACTCTACCTGAAAACTCTAGAACAGCAGACACATTCATCACTTTCAAAACTATTGTTAGAAAACATCTTATCTCCCTGATACACCCCATCAACTAACTACATAAAAACCACCTGGTGGTCCACATTTACACTCACTCACTCACCCATTTGACTATAAGCAGAGAAATATGTATCCTAATCTTAAAATAATGATTCCTAACTAGTCATAAGTTTGCCTATGATACTCCAATATAGACACTATGTATTGTGCCAAAACAAAAGCATTCACATTGCTAAACTGACAAACTAGTATTTGTCACTTAGTATTTAGTCAACTTACTCCACAATTTGTTATAACTTAGGGTTAAGAATTAATCTTAGTTTGCCCGAAATGCCTAGATATGCTAGGTGTTCTAGTGACTCCCTCTGTAATTAGTATTTTACTACATGTAAACCACACAATAACCAAAATCTGTAAACCCTTCATTGTAATCCCTATAGAGAATGAACTTTGATTTGATTTGATTTGATTTGATTTGATTTGATTTATATGGTACCCTAGTACCATATGGTACTAGGAACATGTCCAGTGGCTGAACACATGTAAAAATATCTAATAAAAATTACTAATACATATACAACATTTTTGCATTTTTTATTGTAAACAATTATTGTGTGATGAGTGGTTTAGAAAACCAACAAGTTGAAGAACTGAGACACTTATGCAACGTAAGGGAATCTTTGTTGAAGAAACGCTTCGCCACACAGTGGCTTCATCAGTCTTATAAAAAGCAGGAAGGTATAAGGAGAGGAGGAATTTGAGGTAATCAGTCCTTCAGCCTGGAGTCAATGTGTTCAGTCCATCAATCTTGTATTATTATTATTCAGTCCATCAATCTTGTATTATTATTATTATAATAAAAAAAGAAGCACTAAGCCACAAGGGCTATACAGCGCTGCAGGGTAGGAAAGGAAGTGAGGGTATTGGGCAGCAGAAGGGAGGAGGGGCGATCAGTAGGTTACAGAAAACAGCGGGGCAGGGGATAGTGCAGGGTAGAGGGTACCATTCAGCCCACTCCGTACAACTCTTCATTGGGGATTCCATAAACGTCCCTGATGATGCCTGGGAGAAGAACGTTCATCGTTGCACTGCTTAAAGATTCCCGGACCAGCTCTATGCAGACAGTATTTATACGCCGGCTCGTACGGTCTGCCATCTTGGTGCTAAAGCTATGCTCTCCTCACCAGGTGGCGTGCAAGAGAAACTGGAGAAGTGTCCTCTCTCCCCGCAGGTCGAGAGACGAATGACGCTTATCAGATGTTGCCAGAAAGGCACCGGCAGAAGTTCAGAGGACTAAAGTTTCAGACAGGTCAGTCTTTAGTGGAATACAGTCAGGAGATGTCCCTTCTAAACAGGTGGAGTCGCTCAGAAGGTGTGGTAGACAGTTATTAGGGAGTACTTTCCCTAATTTGGCTAGAGGATCTTTCGAGAAATGTTCCTCCTAACCTTAAGGTATATCATGAGGAGGATAGATGTAAATCTATCACCCAGCTGTAAAGCTGGGTGATAGATTTTTAGCTAGCCAAAAACTTGGTGGTACTTACCACCCAGAACCTCCTAAGTAGGATTAAGAAATTTCTGAAGTTTAAGCCATATTTTCTAGCCTACTAACCACCATAGTTTTAATAAGCCTAATTCTCCAGAATATTCCCAGGAAAGGTTTAAGTCAGCAAAGTGTCTCGTTTATCATTTTATCACATTTAGTGATTATATGAAGCAGCCCGCCATAGTGGGTCCTTCAGTATAGGGAGTATTGGAGGCCTTATCTCCCGTCCGCTAATAGCGATCCAGGCACTCCTGTCTCTCAGCTTATAATTTTGAGGCTTCATTCATCCTCTTTATCCGTCGGGGAAACGCTATATTCAACCATGCTTTATTCCGCAACATTTAAATCTGTATTGTGTTCGGCTTTTGGAGTTTCACAGATAGATTGTTAGTAATTTATCAGCCCGTTCATGTTCAAAAGACATTTGTCCCACTAGTCAAGATGATGGTCAAAATCGAGCATGACGTTCATTTATTCTTTATTAAGTTTTAAACGTAACGTTTTAGCGGTCCTGAGGACGGCACATGAGACCATGGTGCGCTTGTTGTAAACAAAACCAATATTAACCACCCTGTTAATTATTTCCATGCTGGTGGTCAGAAACTTATTTTTCTCCTCTTACCCAAAATCCGGGAATATGCGATCAATCAACATACTGAGCAAGAGAAGTTCAGAGTGATCCTAAGGAACATCTGGGTACATACAGCTTAGACGTGAACAAACCTCCTCTAGAAGGTTGTAATGCTGCCCTGAGAGATACATTGGTTTCTTTAATTTTACACAGGCGAAGTAATACCCTCCAACAATTAGATACCGGAAATTCACTCGAGATTCCTCGTCACACTCTTCCAGAAGCTACTTTTTGGATAAACGCTTTTCGAACGTTTATAGAGCCTTTATGTGCTCTTCAGCAAGCTAGCATGTTTCGTAATCCAGTTGAAACTTGGTGACTAGAAACGTTGAATATTATTTAAATATTTAATTAGACAAAACCTCTCTTTTATTCATTATACTAGCTTCTTTTCTGGGATTTGTTTTTCTTGAGAGGTAACTTTCCCATTATTCTTGTATTTTTTTAGGAAGAGGCATAGGAGGTTTGACATTCCGAGTATTATGTTCAGTCTCTGAGGAAGTAACTTCGTAATGGCTGAAATACACATCCGCAATGTTTTTCATTTCACTTTTGGTTAAAGGGGAAGGGCGAACAGTTTAGGTTTTCTGTAAGCCGCATCTCGAGCAGTAGTACACTGTCTGCTCAAAATAAACATCTTGTTTCCACTGACGGTGGAGGCAGGTTCTGAGAACATCTGCTTGTCTGACTTTCTTACTCCCATGCTTGGCATCCTTAGTCCCATGCTTGGCGTCCTTAGTCCCATGCTTGGCGGGAGAGATACATGATTATATTCACCTGGAAAATCCTAGAGGGACTAGTACCGAACTTGAACACGAAAATCACTCACTACGAAAGCAAAAGACTTGGCAGGCGATGCAACATCCCCCCAATGAAAAGCAGGGGTGTCACTAGCGCGTTAAGAGACCATACAATAAGTGTCAGGAGCCCAAGACTGTTTAACTGCCTCCCAGCATACATAAGGGGGATTACCAACAGACCCCTGGCAGTCTTCAAGCTGGCACTGGACAAGCACCTAAAGTCGGTTCCTGACCAGCCGGGCTGTGGCTCGTACGTTGGTTTGCGTGCAGCCAGCAGTAACAGCCTGGTTGATCAGGCTCTGGTCCACCAGGAGGCCTGGTCACAGACAGGGCCGCGGGGGCGTTGATCCTCGGAACTCTCTCCAGGTAAACTCCAGGTAAGCACCTCTTGCCAAGACCCTCGCATTTACTTCTCTTACAACCCCATCTATAAATATATTGAACAACCACGGTGACATCACACATCCTTGTCTTAGGCCTACTTATACTGGGAAATAATCTCCCTCTTTCCTGCATACTCTAACTTGAGCCTCACTCTCCTCGTAAAAACTCTTCACTGCTTTCAGTAACCTACCTCCTACACCATACATCTGCAACATCTGCCACATTGCCCCCCTATCCACCCTGTCATACGCCTTTTCCAAATCCATAAATGCCACAAAAACCTCTTTAGCCTTATCTAAATGCTGTTCACTTATATGTTTCACTGTAAACACCTGGTCCACACACCTCCTACCTTTCCTAAAGCCTCCTTGTTCACCTGCTATCGTATTCTCCGTCTTACTCTTAATTCTTTCAATAATAACTCTACCATACACTTTACCAGGTATACTCAACAACCTTATCCCTCTATAATTTTTGCACTCTCTTTTGTCCCCTTTGCCTTTATACAAAGGAACTATGCATGCTCTCTGCCAATCAGTAGGGGCGCTGACCCCCGGAACTCTCTCCAGGTAAACTCCAGGTAATGCTCTATTATATATTTTTACATGTGTACAGCCACTGGACATGTTCCTAGAGGTGGATGATGAAGCGCTTTGTCCTGGAAACTGTTGAGTCAGTGGCTTGTGTCCCACACTCGCTCACTCAGTCCTGGCTGGTGCCTCGTGGCACCAACACCACCTACTGGCCATGTGAAACAGGGTATCACATGTTACATGGCACTATACAGGGTACCAGGCTCACTGAGACAAGTGCAACCATAATAGACCACATATGGACCAATATACTAGCCTCCCTTAAATCAGGGATAATCACAGACAGCACTACAGACCACTACCCTACCTTCCTCTTAACAAACATTAGTAAACCACCACTGGAATACAACAAAGTTTCATTTAGACTCCATGACGAGGCCTCAATAAGAAAGTTCACAGCAGACCTAGAGACTGTTGACTGGCCTACAGAATTCTCCAAGGGCAATGGTATTGACAATTGGACAGACATTTTTCTTAACAAAATACTTAGACTATACAACAAACATTGTATTATAAAAACGAAACAGATCACGAATAAACGGCTCAGTTGCCCATGGCTAACCAGCAGCATTCTGAAATCCATTGATAAGAAACACCAATATGAAAAGCAATATAGACAGGGCTTAATATATAAAGATATTCTTAAACACTATTCATCAGTTCTCACCAAAGTAATAAAGAAAGCCAAACAACTATACTACTCCAGTAGCATCACTGACACAAGAGGAGACATAAAAAAGACCTGGAAAACTCTCTCAGATTCTGGGCACCCACAAACTGAAAAAAAACAAGAATATTGTCCTAACTAAACCTAATGAAACACCACTGAAACAGCTAACAAGATAAACGACTTCTTCTCAACCATAGGATCTAATCTTGCCAGTAAAATCCCAGGTACCAATGCCCATGCCGGGGACTACCTAGATGGGAATTTCCCAAATTCCTTCTATCTTGTTCCAACTGAACCCACCGAAGTCACTAAGATTATAAAGTCACTTAAAAATAACTCAGGGAACCTGTCTCATGTCCCACCATTATTGTACAAGCGAGCGGCCCATGTCCTTTCGCATGCTATTTCATTAATTTTTAACAAGTCACTAGAAACTAGCACCTTCCCGAAACTACTCAAGACAGCAAGGGTTACACCAATACATAAAGGTGGTGACCCTACAGATGTAAACAACTATAGGCCAATATCAAACTTGCCATTGCTATCCAAAATCTTCGAGAAACTCATGCACAGGAGACTGTATTCATTTATAATGGCACAAAACATATTCAACCCCTGCCAATTTTGATTCAGGAAAAATAAAAGCACTAATGATGCAATTGTAAAAATGCTAGATCTGCTTTACACAGCATTGGAAAATAAGGAATATCTGCTAGGAATTTTTATTGACCTAAGAAAAGCTTTTGACACAGTAGACCACGGCATCCTACTCCACAAACTTGACCATTATGGTATAAGAGGCCATGGGCTTGCATATTTCAAATCCTACCTTACTAATAGGTATCAGCATCATCATCACGGCCACTTGATACTGGAGTTCCGCAGCAAAGTGTCCTTGGTCCCCTGCTCTTCCTCATTTACATGAATGATCTTCCAAACGTATCCTAACACCTGAAACCCATTCTCTTTGCTGACGACACGACTTATGTCATCTCTCACCCTAATCTTGCCACCCTCAACACCATTGTTAATGAGGAGCTGCTCAAAATATCAACTTGGGTGACAGCAAATAAACTTGCACTTAACACTGACAAAACCTACTATATTATGTTTGGTAGCAGAGCAGGTGCTGCACAACTTAACATTAAGATCGACAGCACTCTAATTGCCAGACATAATGAGGGCAAATTCCTAGGCCTATACCTCGACAACAATTTAAATTTCAGCCCCAATATCCAACACATATCAAAAAAAGTATCCAAAACAGTTGGGATCCTCTCCAAGATACAATACTACATGCCGCAAAATGCCCTTCTCACATTATACCGTTCACTCATTTATCCATACCTCACCTATGCTATTTGTGCTAGGGGATCAACTGCAGCAGTACACCTAAAGCCAATAATAACTCAACAAATAGCTGCAATAAGAATAATCACTAATTCCCATCCCTGGCAACACACCCCCCACTCTTCATAGATCTAAACTTACTCCCTGTTCATAACATCCACAGTTACTACTGCGCAATCTACATATACAGGACCTTAAATTCCAATATTAACCTTGACCTAAAATGCTTTCTTGATAGTTGTGACAGGACCCACAGGCATAACACCAGACACAAACATCTCTACGACATTCCCGGTGTCCGACTAAACCTTTACAAAAACTCAATGTATGTCAAAGGCCCTAAAATCTGGAACACTCTACCTGAAAACTCTAGAACAGCAGACACATTCATCACTTTCAAAACTACTGTTAGAAAACATCTTATCTCCCTGATACACCCCATCAACTAACTACATAAAAACCACCTGGTGGTCCACATTTACACTCACTCACTCACCCATTTGACTATAAGCAGAGAAATATGTATCCTAATCTTAAAATAATGATTCCTAACTAGTCATAAGTTTGCCTATGATACTCCAATATAGACACTATGTATTGTGCCAAAACAAAAGCATTCACATTGCTAAACTGACAAACTAGTATTTGTCACTTAGTATTTAGTCAACTTACTCCACAATTTGTTATAACTTAGGGCTAAGAATTAATCTTAGTTTGCCCGAAATGCCTAGATATGCTAGGTGTTCTAGTGACTCCCTCTGTAATTAGTATTTTACTACATGTAAACCACACAATAACCAAAATCTGTAAACCCTTCATTGTAATCCCTATAGAGAATGAACTTTGATTTGATTTGATTTGATTTGATTTGATTTGATTTATATGGTACCCTAGTACCATATGGTACTAGGAACATGTCCAGTGGCTGAACACATGTAAAAATATCTAATAAAAATTACTAATACATATACAACATTTTTGCATTTTTTATTGTAAACAATTATTGTGTGATGAGTGGTTTAGAAAACCAACAAGTTGAAGAACTGAGACACTTATGCAACGTAAGGGAATCTTTGTTGAAGAAACGCTTCGCCACACAGTGGCTTCATCAGTCTTATAAAAAGCAGGAAGGTATAAGGAGAGGAGGAATTTGAGGTAATCAGTCCTTCAGCCTGAAGTCAATGTGTTCAGTCCATCAATCTTGTATTATTATTATTCAGTCCATCAATCTTGTATTATTATTATTATAATAAAAAAGAAGCACTAAGCCACAAGGGCTATACAGCGCTGCAGGGTAGGAAAGGAAGTGAGGGTATTGGGCAGCAGAAGGGAGGAGGGGCGATCAGTAGGTTACAGAAAACAGCGGGGCAGGGGATAGTGCAGGGTAGAGGGTACCATTCAGCCCACTCCGTACAACTCTTCATTGGGGATTCCATAAACGTCCCTGATGATGCCTGGGAGTAGAACGTTCATCGTTGCACTGCTTAAAGATTCCCGGACCAGCTCTATGCAGACAGTATTTATACGCCGGCTCGTACGGTCTGCCATCTTGGTGCTAAAGCTATGCTCTCCTCACCAGGTGGCGTGCAAGAGAAACTGGAGAAGTGTCCTCTCTCCCCGCAGGTCGAGAGACGAATGACGCTTATCAGATGTTGCCAGAAAGGCACCGGCAGAAGTTCAGAGGACTAAAGTTTCAGACAGGTCAGTGTTTAGTGGAATACAGTCAGGAGATGTCCCTTCTAAACAGGTGGAGTCGCTCAGAAGGTGTGGTAGACAGTTATTAGGGAGTACTTTCCCTAATTTGGCTAGAGGATGTTTCGAGAAATGTTCCTCCTAACCTTAAGGTATATCATGAGGAGGATAGATGTAAATCTATCACCCAGCTGTAAAACTGGGTGATAGATTTTTAGCTAGCCAAAAACTTGGTGGTACTTACCACCCAGAACCTCCTAAGTAGGATTAAGAAATTTCTGAAGTTTAAGCCATATTTTCTAGCCTACTAACCACCATAGTTTTAATAAGCCTAATTCTCCAGAATATTCCCAGGAAAGGTTTAAGTCAGCAAAGTGTCTCGTTTATCATTTTATCACATTTAGTGATTATATGAAGCAGCCCGCCATAGTGGGTCCTTCAGTATAGGGAGTATTGGAGGCCTTATCTCCCGTCCGCTAATAACGATCCAGGCACTCCTGTCTCTCAGCTTATAATTTTGAGGCTTCATTCATCCTCTTTATCCGTCGGGGAAACGCTATATTCAACCATGCTTTATTCCGCAACATTTAAATCTGTATTGTGTTCGGCTTTTGGAGTTTCACAGATAGATTGTTAGTAATTTATCAGCCCGTTCATGTTCAAAAGACATTTGTCCCACTAGTCAAGATGATGGTCAAAATCGAGCATGACGTTCATTTATTCTTTATTAAGTTTTAAACGTAACGTTTTAGCGGTCCTGAGGACGGCACATGAGACCATGGTGCGCTTGTTGTAAACAAAACCAATATTAACCACCCTGTTAATTATTTCCATGCTGGTGGTCAGAAACTTATTTTTCTCCTCTTACCCAAAATCCGGGAATATGCGATCTATCAACATACTGAGCAAGAGAAGTTCAGAGTGATCCTAAGGAACATCTGGGTACATACAGCTTAGACGTGAACAAACCTCCTCTAGAAGGTTGTAATGCTGGCCTGAGAGATACATTGGTTTCTTTAATTTTACACAGGCGAAGTAATACCCTCCAACAATTAGATACCGGAAATTCACTCGAGATTCCTCGTCACACTCTTCCAGAAGCTACTTTTTGGATAAACGCTTTTCGAACGTTTATAGAGCCTTTATGTGCTCTTCAGCAAGCTAGCATGTTTCGTAATCCAGTTGAAACTTGGTGACTAGAAACGTTGAATATTATTTAAATATTTAATTAGACAAAACATCTCTTTTATTCATTATACTAGCTTCTTTTCTGGGATTTGTTTTTCTTGAGAGGTAACTTTCCCATTATTCTTGTATTTTTTTAGGAAGAGGCATAGGAGGTTTGACACTCCGAGTATTATGTTCAGTCTCTGAGGAAGTAACTTCGTAGTGGCTGAAATACACATCCGCAATGTTTTTCATTTCACTTTTGGTTAAAGGGGAAGGGCGAACAGTTTAGGTTTTCTGTAAGCCGCATCTCGAGCAGTAGTACACTGTCTGCTCAAAATAAACATCTTGTTTCCACTGACGGTGGAGGCAGGTTCTGAGAACATCTGCTTGTCTGACTTTCTTACTCCCATGCTTGGCGTCCTTAGTCCCATGCTTGGCGTCCTTACTTCCATGCTTGGCGTCCTTAGTCTCATGCTCGGCGTCCACCCTTGACGATTTTAGCTGTGGACGTTTACCCTCTTTATATTTTGTTGCTGCGGCAGTGTCATTATCACTATCATCTCTCACACATCTCCTTTTCGGCTCATGTTCTCCGTGCTTCTCTGATTTTCTCTTGGAAGTCTTATAATCTTTGTACTTTTCCCTGTCTCTCTTTATTTCAGTTGCTTCTGAGGAGTCACTATCGAGTTCATCTTTTAAACATCTCCTTTTCTTCTCTTGTTCTCCTTAACACTCAGATTTTCTCTTGGAAGTCTTATCATCTTTGTACTTTTCCCTGTCTCTCTTTATTTCAGTTGCTTCTGAGGAGTCACTATCGAGTTCATCTTTTAAACATCTCCTTTTCTTCTCTTGTTCTCCTTAACACTCAGATTTTCTCTTGGAAGTCTTATCATCTTTGTACTTTTCCATGTCTCTCTTTATTTCAGTTGCTTCTGAGGAGTCACTATCGAGTTCATCTTTTAAACATCTCCTTTTCTTCTCTTGTTCTCCTTAACACTCAGATTTTCTCTTGGAACTGTTAACTTTCTACTTTTCTTTGTCTCTCTTTATCTTCTTTAATACTGCAGAGGAGAACATTTTCTTGCAATCTTTATGTAATATATTTGTAAAATATTAACAATTGCCTATATTAACATCAGTTAGTTCACGATGTTAATAGTTGAAGTTACTTACAGAAATTTAAGCAAGCTGGAAGGGAGTTGCGAAAGGGATATTTTTTAGACTATCTTAGTACCGCTTTAGGTGAACAGCGAGACACCTGAGTGGTGCAGGATATATCCTCAGTGTTGAATAAAGTGTTAAACCCTTGTGGGTGATTCAGCGCCAGTAATGAAGGCTCGATCTCCCGTTCGTTCGAAGAGGCTAGGTTTCTTCTTACGATATGTAAATATAAAGAAATTACATGTGGTGTAGATTTTGTCGGGTACTGTATGACCTACACGGGTTTAGTGCTTTATGTGAATAATAATAATAATAATAATAATAATAATAATAATAATAATAATAATAATAATAATAGTAATAATAAAAATAATAATAATAATAATAATAATAATAATAATAATAATAATAATAATAATAATAATAATAATAATAATAATAAAAATAATAATAATAATAATAATAATAATAATAATAATAATAATAATAATAATAATAACAATAATAATTATAATAATAATAATAATAATAATAATAATAATAATAATAATAATAAAAATAATAATAATAATAATAATAATAATAATAATATTTATAATAATAACAATAATAATAATAAAAATAATAATAATAATAATAATAATAATAATAATAATAATAATAATAATAATTATAATAATAATAATAATAATAATAATAATAATAATAATAATAATAATAATAATAAAAATAATAGAAGTAGAAAATGGAGAAGAAAATTAAAAAAAGTGGACGAAATAAAAGATTTTTTACGACGATATTTAATAGATGCAGAGAAGATGTAGACGTCGAGAAGATGTAGACGTCGAGAAGATGTAGACGTCGAGAAGATGTAGACGTCGAGAAGATGTAGACGTCGAGAAGATGTAGACGTCGAGAAGATGTAGACGTCGAGAAGATGTAGACGTCGAGAAGATGTAGACGTCGAGAAGATGTAGACGTCGAGAAGATGTAGACGTCGAGAAGATGTAGACGTCGAGAAGATGTAGACGTCGAGAAGATGTAGACGTCGAGAAGATGTAGACGTCGAGAAGATGTAGACGTCGAGAAGATGTAGACGTCGAGAAGATGTAGAGAGGTCACTAGTTATAATGTAGATGTCGCGGGGTCGCTAGTTATAGTGTTGATGTAGAGTGGTCACTAGTTATAGTGTTGATGTAGAGTGGTCACTAGTTATAATGTAGATGTCGCGGGGTCGCTAGTTATAGTGTTGATGTAGAGTGGTCACTGGTTATAGTGTTGGTGTAGAGTGGTCACTAGTTATAGTGTTGATGTAGAGTGGTCACTAGTTATAGTGTTGATGTAGAGTGGTCACTGGTTATACTGGTGGTGTAGAGTGGTCACTAGTTATAGTGTTGATGTAGAGTGGTCACTGGTTATACTGGTGGTGTAGAGTGGGCACTAGTTATAGTGTTGATGTAGAGTGGTCACTAGTTATAGTGTTGATGTAGAGTGGTCACTGGTTATACTGGTGGTGTAGAGTGGTCACTAGTTATAGTGTTGATGTAGAGTGGTCACTGGTTATACTGGTGGTGTAGAGTGGGCACTAGTTATAGTGTTGATGTAGAGTGGTCACTGGTTATACTGGTGGTGTAGAGTGGTCACTAGTTATAGTGTTGATGTAGAGTGGTCACTGGTTATAGTGTTGATGTAGTGGTCACTGGTTATACTGGTGGTGTAGAGTGGTCACTAGTTATAGTGTTGATGTAGAGTGGTCACTGGTTATACTGGTGGTGTAGAGTGGGCACTAGTTATAGTGTTGATGTAGAGTGGTCACTAGTTATAGTGTTGATGTAGAGTGGTCACTGGTTACACTGGTGGTGTAGAGTGGTCACTAGTTAAAGTGTTGATGTAGAGTGGTCACTGGTTATAGTGTTGATGTAGAGTGGTCACTGGTTACACTGGTGGTGTAGAGTGGTCACTAGTTATAGTGTTGATGTAGAGTGTCCACTAGTTACAATGTCGATGTAGAGTGGTCACTAGTTATAGTGTTGATGTAGAGTGATCACTAGTTATAGTGTTGATGTAGAGTGGTCACTGGTTATAGTGTTGATGTAGAGTGGTCACTAGTTATAGTGTTGATGTAGAGTGGTCACTGGTTATACTATTGGTGTAGAGTGGTCACTAGTTATAGTGTTGATGTAGAGTGGTCACTAGTTATAGTGTTGATGTAGAGTGGTCACTGGTTATACTGGTGGTGTAGAGTGGTCACTAGTTATAGTGTTGATGTAGAGTGGTCACTAGTTATAGTGTTGATGTAGAGTGGTCACTGGTTATACTGGTGGTGTAGAGTGGTCACTAGTTATAGTGTTGATGTAGAGTGGTCACTGGTTATAGTGTTGATGTAGAGTGGTCACTAGTTATACTGGTGGTGTAGAGTGGTCACTAGTTATAGTGTTGATGTAGAGTGGTCACTGGTTATAGTGTTGATGTAGAGTGGTCACTGGTTATACTGGTGGTGTAGAGTGGGCACTAGTTATAGTGTTGATGTAGAGTGGTCACTAGTTATAGTGTTGATGTAGAGTGGTCACTGGTTACACTGGTGGTGTAGAGTGGTCACTAGTTACAGTGTTGATGTAGAGTGGTCACTGGTTATACTGGTGGTGTAGAGTGGTCACTAGTTATAGTGTTGATGTAGAGTGTCCACTAGTTACAATGTCGATGTAGAGTGGTCACTAGTTATAGTGTTGATGTAGAGTGATCACTAGTTATAGTGTTGATGTAGAGTGATCACTAGTTATAGTGTTGATGTAGAGTGGTCACTAGTTATAGTGTTGATGTAGAGTGATCACTAGTTATAGTGTTGGTGTAGAGTGGTCACTAGTTATAGTGTTGATGTAGAGTGATCACTAGTTATAGTGTTGATGTAGAGTGGTCACTAGTTATAGTGTTGATGTAGAGTGGTCACTAGTTATAGTGTTGATGTAGAGTGGTCACTGGTTATAGTGTTGGTGTAGAGTGGTCACTAGTTATAGTGTTGATGTAGAGTGGTCACTAGTTATAGTGTTGATGTAGAGTGGTCACTGGTTATAGTGTTGATGTAGAGTGGTCACTAGTTATAGTGTTGATGTAGAGTGGTCACTGGTTATAGTGTTGATGTAGAGTGGTCACTAGTTATAGTGTTGATGTAGAGTGGTCACTGGTTATACTGATGTAGAGTGGTCACTGGTTATAGTGTTGATGTAGAGTGGTCACTGGTTATAGTGTTGGTGTAGAGTGATCACTGGTTACAGTGTTGATGTAGAGTGGTCACTGGTTATAGTGTTGATGTAGAGTGGTCACTGGTTATAGTGTTGATGTAGAGTGGTCACTGGTTATAGTGTTGATGTAGAGTGGTCACTGGTTATAGTGTTGATGTAGAGTGGTCACTGGTTATAGTGTTGATGTAGAGTGGTCACTGGTTATAGTGTTGATGTAGAGTGGTCACTGGTTATAGTGTTGATGTAGAGTGGTCACTAGTTACAGTGTTGATGTAGAGTGGTCACTGGTTATAGTGTTGGTGTAGAGTGGTCACTAGTTATAGTGTTGATATAGAGTGGTCACTGGTTATAGTGTTGGTGTAGAGTGGTCACTAGTTATAGTGTTGATGTAGAGTGGTCACTAGTTATAGTGTTGATGCATAGTGGTCACTGGTTATAGTGTTGATGTAGAGTGGTCACTAGTTATAGTGTTGATGTAGAGTGGTCACTAGATATAGTGTTGATGTAGAGTGGTCACTGGTTATAGTGTTGATGTAGAGTGGTCACTAGATATAGTGTTGATGTAGAGTGGTCACTAGTTATAGTGTTCTTGTAGAGGGGTCAGTAGTTATAATGTAGATGTAGAGTGGTCACTAGTTACAGAGTTGATGTAGAGTGGTCACTAGTTACAGAGTTGATGTAGAGTGGTCACTAGATATAATGTAGATGTAGAGTGGTCAATAGATATAGTGTTGATGTAGAGTGGTCACTGGTTAGTGTTGATGTAGAGTGGTCATTAGTTGTAGGATAGGATAGGATAGTCACTAGTTATAGTGTAGAGGGTTAGTCACTAGATATAGTGTAGATGAAGTCAGTGCGTCACGAGGACTGTCTAACTTACTAGTAATAGTGTAGATGTGTCACTAGATGATATAGTTACTAGTTATAGTGAAGATGTAGTTACTAGTTATAGTGTAGATGTAGTCACTAGTTATAGTGAAGATGTAGTTACTAGTTATAGTGTAGATGTAGTCACTAGTTATTGTAGATGTAGTCACTAGTTATAGTGTAGATGTAGTCACTAGTTATAGTGTAGATGTAGTCACTAGTTATAGTGTAGATATAGTCACTAGTTATAGTGTAGATGTAGTCACTAGTTATAGTGTAGATGTAGTCACTAGTTATAGTGTAGATGTAGTCACTAGTTATAGTGTAGATGTAGTCACTAGTTATAGTGTAGATGTAGTCACTAGTTATAGTGTAGATGTAGTCACTAGTTATAGTGTAGATGTAGTCACTAGTTATAGTGTAGATGTAGTTACTAGTTATAGTGTAGATGTAGTCACTAGTTATAGTGTAGATGTAGTCACTAGTTATAGTGTAGATGTAGTCACTAGTTATAGTGTAGATGTAGTCACTAGTAATAGTGTAGATGTAGTCACTAGTTATAGTGTAGATGTAGTCACTAGTTATAGTGTAGATGTAGTCACTAGTTATAGTGTAGATGTAGTCACTAGTTATAGTGTAGATGTAGTCACTAGTTATAGTGTAGATGTAGTCACTAGTTATAGTGTAGATGTAGTCACTAGTTATAGTGTAGATGTAGTCACTAGTTATAGTGTAGATGTAGTCACTAGTTATAGTGTAGATGTAGTCACTAGTTATAGTGTAGTAGTCACTAGTGTAGATGTAGTCACTAGTTATAGTGTAGATGTAGTCACTAGTTATAGTGTAGATGTAGTCACTAGTTATAGTGTAGATGTAGTCACTAGTTATAGTGTAGATGTAGTCACTAGTTATAGTGTAGATGTAGTCACTAGTTATAGTGTAGATGTAGTCACTAGTTATAGTGTAGATGTAGTCACTAGTTATAGTGTAGATGTAGTCACTAGTTATAGTGTAGATGTAGTCACTAGTTATAGTGTAGATGTAGTCACTAGTTATAGTGTAGATGTAGTCACTAGTTATAGTGTAGATGTAGTCACTAGTTATTGTAGATGTAGTCACTAGTTATAGTGTAGATGTAGTCACTAGTTATAGTGTAGATGTAGTCACTAGTTATAGTGTAGATGTAGTCACTATAGTCACTAGTTATAGTGTAGATGTAGTCACTAGTTATAGTGTAGATGTAGTAGTTACTAGATGTCACTAGTTATAGTGTAGATGTAGTCACTAGTTATAGTGTAGATGTAGTCACTAGTTATAGTGTAGATGTAGTCACTAGTTATAGTGTAGATGTAGTCACTAGTTATAGTGTAGATGTAGTCACTAGTTATAGTGTAGATGTAGTAGTGTAGATGTAGTCACTAGTTATTGTAGATGTAGTCACTAGTTATAGTGTAGATGTAGTCACTAGTTATAGTGTAGATGTAGTCACTAGTTATAGTGTAGATGTAGTCACTAGTTATAGTGTAGATGTAGTCACTAGTTATTGTAGATGTAGTCACTAGTTATAGTGTAGATGTAGTCACTAGTTATTGTAGATGTAGTCACTAGTTATAGTGTAGATGTAGTCACTAGTTATAGTGTAGATGTAGTCACTAGTTATAGTGTAGATGTAGTCACTAGTTATAGTGTAGATGTAGTCACTAGTTATAGTGTAGATGTAGTCACTAGTTATAGTGTAGATGTAGTCATAGTTATTGTAGATGTAGTCACTAGTTATAGTGTAGATGTAGTCACTAGTTATAGTGTAGATGTAGTCACTAGTTATAGTGTAGATGTAGTCACTAGTTATAGTGTAGATGTAGTCACTAGTTATAGTGTAGATGTAGTCACTAGTTATAGTGTAGATGTAGTCACTAGTTATAGTGTAGATGTAGTCACTAGTTATTGTAGATGTAGTCACTAGTTATTGTAGATGTAGTCACTAGTTATAGTGTAGATGTAGTCACTAGTTATAGTGTAGATGTAGTCACTAGTTATAGTGTAGATGTAGTCACTAGTTATAGTGTAGATGTAGTCACTAGTTATAGTGTAGATGTAGTCACTAGTTATAGTGTAGATGTAGTCACTAGTTATAGTGTAGATGTAGTCACTAGTTATAGTGTAGATGTAGTCACTATTAATAGTGTAGATGTAGTCACTAGTTATAGTGTAGATGTAGTCACTAGTTATAGTGTAGATGTAGTCACTAGTTATAGTGTAGATGTAGTCACTAGTTATAGTGTAGATGTAGTCACTAGTTATAGTGTAGATGTAGTCACTAGTTATAGTGTAGATGTAGTCACTAGTTATAGTGTAGATGTAGTCACTAGTTATAGTGTAGATGTAGTCACTAGTTATTGTAGATGTAGTCACTAGTTATAGTGTAGATGTAGTCACTAGTTATAGTGTAGATGTAGTCACTAGTTATAGTGTAGATGTAGTCACTAGTTATAGTGTAGATGTAGTCACTAGTTATAGTGTAGATGTAGTCACTAGTTATAGTGTAGATGTAGTCACTAGTTATAGTGTAGATGTAGTCACTAGTTATAGTGTAGATGTAGTCACTAGTTATAGTGTAGATGTAGTCACTAGTTACAGTGTAGATGTAGTCACTAGTTATAGTGTAGATGTAGTCACTAGTTATAGTGTAGATGTAGTCACTAGTTATTGTAGATGTAGTCACTAGTTATAGTGTAGATGTAGTCACTAGTTATAGTGTAGATGTAGTCACTAGTAATAGTGTTGTTGTAGTCACTAGTTATAGTGTAGATGTAGTCACTAGTTATAGTGTAGATGTAGTCATTAGTTATTGTAGATGTAGTCACTAGTTATAGTGTAGATGTAGTCACTAGTTATAGTGTAGATGTAGTCACTAGTTATAGTGTAGATGTAGTCACTAGCTGTAGTCACTAGTTATAGTGTAGATGTAGTCACTAGTTATAGTGTAGATGTAGTCACTAGTTATAGTGTAGATGTAGTCACTAGTTATAGTGTAGATGTAGTCACTAGTTATAGTGTAGATGTAGTTGCTAGTTATAGTGTAGATGTAGTCACTAGTTATAGTGTAGATGTAGTCACTAGTTATAGTGTAGATGTAGTCACTAGTTATAGTGTAGATGTAGTCACTAGTTATAGTGTAGATGTAGTCACTAGTTACAGTGTAGATGTAGTCACTAGTTATAGTGTAGATGTAGTCACTAGTTATAGTGTAGATGTAGTCACTTCGACAAGTGTGACCATGGCGTAATAGCGCACAAAATGCGCGCTAAAGGAATAACAGGAAAAGTCGGTCGATGGATCTATAATTTCCTCACTAACAGAACACAGAGAGTAGTCGTCAACAGAGTAAAGTCCGAGGCAGCTACGGTGAAAAGCTCTGTTCCACAAGGCACAGTACTAGCTCCCATCTTGTTCCTCATCCTCATATCCGACATAGACAAGGATGTCAGCCACAGCACCGTGTCTTCCTTTGCAGATGACACCCGAATCTGCATGACAGTGTCTTCCATTGCAGACACTGCAAGGCTCCAGGCGGACATCAACCAAATCTTTCAGTGGGCTGCAGAAAACAATATGAAGTTCAACGATGAGAAATTTCAATTACTCAGATATGGTAAACATGAGGAAATTAAATCTTCATCAGAGTACAAAACAAATTCTGGCCACAAAATAGAGCGAAACACCAACGTCAAAGACCTGGGAGTGATTATGTCGGAGGATCTCACCTTCAAGGACCATAACATTGTATCAATCGCATCTGCTAGAAAAATGACAGGATGGATAATGAGAACCTTCAAAACTAGGGAGGCCAAGCCCATGATGACACTCTTCAGGTCACTTGTTCTATCTAGGCTGGAATATTGCTGCACTCTAACAGCACCTTTCAAGGCAGGTGAAATTGCCGACCTAGAAAATGTACAGAGAACTTTCACGGCGCGCATAACGGAGATAAAACACCTCAATTACTGGGAGCGCTTGAGGTTTCTAAACCTGTATTCCCTGGAACGCAGGAGGGAGAGATACATGATTATATACACCTGGAAAATCCTAGAGGGACTAGTACCGAACTTGCAAACGAAAATCACTCACTACGAAAGCAAAAGACTTGGCACACGATGCACCATCCCCCCAATGAAATGCAGGGGTGTCACTAGCACGTTAAGAGACCATACAATAAGTGTCAGGGGCCCGAGACTGTTCAACTGCCTCCCAGCACACATAAGGGGGATTACCAACAGACCCCTGGCAGTCTTCAAGCTGGCACTGGACAAGCAAATAAAGTCAGTTCCTGATCAGCCGGGCTGTGGCTCGTACGTTGGTTTGCGTGCAGCCAGCAGCAACAGCCTGGTTGATCAGGCGCTGATCCACCAGGAGGCCTGGTCACAGACCGGGCCGCGGGGGCGTTGACCCCCGAAACTCTCTCCAGGTAAACTCCAGGTATAATCTAGTGATACCAGTGAATAGCAGAATACAGTGTTGTAGTAGCAACTAACCAGTATTAAAATGGTACTTAGTGGAGTGGAGTGACTTTCATTAGTTTCTTTTTTCTTGAAATACCAGACGTATACTGTGAATTTCATATAACCTGTAGTTACCAGCGGTCGCAATATACACAACGAGAAGCAATTATTACTCCAGAAAAATCGTCCCTCCTCCAAAATTTCCACCACTCAACTATAGTTTACCTGGAGTTTACCTGGAGAGAGTTCCGGGGGTCAACGCCCCCGCGGCCCGGTCTGTGACCAGGCCTCCTGGTGGATCAGAGCCTGATCAACCAGGCTGTTGCTGCTGGCTGCACGCAAACCAGCGTACGAGCCACAGCCCGGCTGATCCGGAACTGACTTTAGGTGCTTGTCCAGTGCCAGCTTGAAGACTGCCAGGGGTCTGTTGGTAATCCCCCTTATGTGTGCTGGGAGGCAGTTGAACAGTCTCGGGCCCCTGACACTTATTGTATGGTCTCATTTATTTAGTGATAATATAGCATTTATTGTGGTGGAGACGGAAAAAAAATAGAAAAGCTAGGTACAGTGATTGATAAACAAGGGTTGAGGTCGACCGTTCGTCATTGTAGGAGTTGCCAGCAGTCACCGGTTTCTTCAACACGCAAGTTATTCTTTTGTATCAATCAAATCACATATTACTCGGGTAGATAATTTCCAGTAGATCCTTCATGTGTTAGCTCAAATCACCGACCAGTATGTTTTAAATAAGTGACCCACTGATCAGATCAGATCGACTGGTCCGAACCCTTGACTGGTCCGAACCCTTGACTGGTCCAAACCCTTGACTGGTCCGAACCCTTGACTGGTCCGAACCCTTGACTGGTTTCAAACGGTTTCGTTGGACAATAAAGCAGACTGTAAACGGATGGGGTCGTAGGCGCCCTTATAAACACAAACATTAAATATAAATCAGGAACGTGCACGGTAAGCTGTCCAATATACAAAAACAGTTAGAAACAGAAATACAAATAGCTAGAGCTTCATTTAAGGAGGTTATTAATAGAATATTCAAGAGATTGCTAGTAGAATTGCAGTAAATCAACCATTTAAATCATTATGAAGCTGTGTGTAGTCTGTGGTCAGTCAAACAAACGGGCTTCCACAAGGGTAAATTGTCATTTTTGTGGAAATTGGTGTCACGCCCCTTGTGCAGATATCCAAGAACTAGCTACAAGCAGTGTTAAAACAGGGAAGTGTTTTTGGGTATGCCCAAATGAGATAAATCTGTGAACTAAAATCACAAGGGTATTAAAAGAGGACAACATCAAAGCTGCTTTCATAGAAAACCTGGAAGCTTTCTACAACAGATGGGAACATAAAAAGTCTGGGCTGAATGGTACTGCCCTTGATACTGGCCATGTAGTCAGAAACTGTAAGGCTAGAGATGAAGTCCTGGTAGTCAGTAAATGTGGGGCTGATAGTGCTGTCCTGGGAGACAGTAATGGTGAAGCTGGAGGTGCTGTCCTGGGAGACAGTAATGGTGAAGCTGGAGATGCTCTCCTGGGACACAATAATGGTGAAGCTGGAGATTTTGTCCAGGAAGTCGGGAATTATACGCAGGAAGGAATACATATAAATGACCTCATAGGGGACAGGAGCCATAGTAGGGAAACAAGTGTAGTCAAAGATAAGATAAAACCAATATTGCAAACTAGAAATACCGCAGGAAATAGCAAACAAGAGGACTCCACTAGCAATAGTGAGGATATATTACCAAAAACAACTGGTGGGAGCTCCATGGTTAGTGCTAGGGAGGATAGAAGTAAGACAGGGAAACATGCACCAACAGGGAATACAGTCACAGAAACCCAAGGCAAACGGAAACCAAGCCTGTGCACATACTATGCACTTGGTATCTGCTGGCATGGGAAATCTGGAAAAACAGATGGGACGTGCAACTATGACCACCCTAGAAAATGCCATGCCCATATGACAACAGGAAAATGCAAACTCCCTTCCTGTAAGCTTTTTCACCCTGAACTGTGTACCTCTTCAGTACAGGAAAGACTGTGCTATAACTTAAATTGCCAGGCATACCATCTAAAGGGAACAAAAAGATATAAAACATCCAGGCCATGGGAAAACCTGGGTAGCCACAGCCACTCAAGAGGGAGAGGTTTTTTAGTGCCAGGAAGGAAAAAAAAAAACTGGCAGGAAATGGCAGAAATCGTACACCAAATCCAGTCATTCCTGGAGTGGAACCACAGTCGATGGCCTCCACTCCAAACCAACAGATACAGATAATAATGCCGGAAAAAAAATCATCCCCCAGTACCAACAATACCACCAGTCCGATAACATTCTTCTTTGCAAATATACAGGGTCTAAAGCCAGCAACAAACAACAAAATACCTTTCATCCGTGGACTGCTTACAGAGGCAAAGGCAATGTTCACGGCTTCACTGAGACCCACATAAAGGTTCACTTGGACAACGAAATATGGATCCCAGGTTACAACCTATACAGATGTGACAGAGTGAACAGGCAAAAGGGGGGGGAGGGTTGGCCTGTACATTGCAGAGTCACTTGTTTGCACAGAACTGCTTAATGCCTCAAATGATGTAGTGGAAGTTTTAGCAGTAAAGGTCGAGAACCAAAACCTAGTCATTGTGGTAGTCTACAAGCCTCCGGATGCAACATCCCAGCAATTCCAGGAACAGCTGTTAAAAATTGACCACTGTCTGGAAAATCTTCCAGCTCCTGCACCCAACATCTTGCTCCTGGGGGATTTCAACTTAAGGCACCTAAAATGGAGGAATATAGCAAATAATATTGTTGCAGTAATAACACCAGGAGGCAGCTCTGATGAAAACTCACACTCACACGAGCTTTTAAATCTCTGCACAAAATTCAATTTAAACCAGCAAATAATAGAGCCTACTAGACTGGAGAATACACTAGACCTCATCTTCACTAACAATGATGATCTGATAAGAAATGTCACCATATCAAAAACAATATACTCAGATCACAACATAATTGAGGTTCAGACATGTATGCGTGGAGCCCCAGACCGACATAATGAGACTAGTCACCAGGGAGCATTCACCAAATTCAACTTCAATAACAAAAACATAGAGTGGGACCAAGTAAACCAAGTCCTAACCGATATAAGCTGGGAAGATATACTAAGCAACACAGACCCCAACTTATGCCTAGAACAGATTAACTCGGTGGCACTCGATGTATGCACAAGGCTTATTCCTCTAAGAAAAAGGAGGAGTAGATGTAAAATAGAAAGAGACAGGCACTCCCTTTACAGGCGACGGAAAAGAATAACAGAGCGGCTAAAAGAGGTCAATATATCTGAAATGCGTAGGGAGACACTTGTCAGAGAAATAGAAAGCATCGAACTTAAGCCAGAAGAATCCTTTAGGAGTCAGGAATCGCGGGAAGAACTAAAAGCCATAAATGAAATCGAAAGAAACCCACAGTATTTCTTCTCCTATGCCAAATCAAAATCGAGAACAACGTCCAGTATTGGGCCCCTACTTAAACAAGATGGGTCCTACACAGATGACAGCAAGGAAATGAGTGAGCTACTCAAATCCCAATATGACTCAGTTTTTAGCAAGCCGCTAACCAGACTGAGAGTCGAAGATCAAAATGAATTTTTTATGAGAGAGCCACAAAATTTGATTAACACAAGCCTATCCGATGTTATCCTGACGCCAAATGACTTCGAACAAGCGATAAATGACATGCCCATGCACTCTGCCCCAGGGCCAGACTCATGGAACTCTGTGTTCATCAAGAACTGCAAGAAGCCCCTATCACGAGCCTTTTCCATCCTATGGAGAGGGAGCATGGACACGGGGGTCGTCCCACAGTTACTAAAAACAAGAGACATAGCCCCACTCCACAAAGGGGGCAGTAAAGCAACAGCAAAGAACTACAGACCAATAGCACTAACATCACATATCATAAAAATCTTTGAAAGGGTCCTAAGAAGCAAGATCACCACCCATCAAGAAATCCATCAGTTACAAACCCAGGGCAACATGGGTTTAGAACAGGTCGCTCCTGTCTGTCTCAACTATTGGATCACTACGACAAGGTCCTAAATGCACTAGAAGATAAAAAGAATGCAGATGTAATATATACAGACTTTGCAAAAGCCTTCGACAAGTGTGACCATGGCGTAATAGCGCACAAAATGCGTGCTAAAGGAATAACAGGAAAAGTCGGTAGATGGATCTATAATTTCCTCAATAACAGAACACAGAGAGTAGTCGTCAACAGAGTAAAGTCCGAGGCAGCTACGGTGAAAAGTTCTGTTCCACAAGGCACAGTACTCGCTCCCATCTTGTTCCTCATCCTCATTTCCAACATAGACAAGGATGTCAGCCACAGGTCCGTGTCTTCCTTTGCAGATGACACCCAAATCTGCATGACAGTGTCTTCCATTGCAGACACTGCAAGGCTCCAGGCGGACATCAACCGAATCTTTCAGTGGGCTGCAGAAAACAATATGAAGTTCAACGATGAGAACTTTCAATTACACAGATATGGTAAACACGAGGAAATTAAATCTTCATCAGAGTACAAAACAAATTCTGGCCACAAAATAGAGCGAAACACCAACGTCAAAGACCTGGGAGTGATCATGTCGGAGGATCTTACCTTCAAGGACCATAACATTGTATCAATCGCATCTGCTAGAAAAATGACAGGATGGTGTTGTGATAGAAACACAGGCCTTATCTCTAGGCTTTATTGAACATAGAATCTTCATAGTACTTCTGCAACAACAAAATATAATGACTAGTACATCTAATAATGGCTTCTACAGGGATGGTGATGTCTTGCATATGTCAAGAGAAAAGTTATAACTACAGGCCACATATTTAAACTCACCATGTAATCTGCATCACTGATAAATGGATATAGTAGGAGAGAATCACACACCATGTGTTGGCGCCCATGACATACACCAAACTGTTGTTGTTGTTAAGGGCCCCAAGAGGTGGTGCAGTATTATCCTGCTGCTGCTCCCCACAGGACCAGTATCACTACAATCTCCCCCTTCTAAAATATCAGAGACAGTAATCTCCCAAACTGTTAGGTGGGCGACGTACACGTCCCGACCTTCGTAGCCCTTGAGCCTCTTCACCAGGTTCGATATTTTCCAGCGGGGTTTGATTAACTGCTGGAGCAGAATCCTCTATTTCCATAGGGGTAGTCTCAAGTGGCTTTCCAGGAGAAAACGAAGCATCTTTCACATCTATTGGTGTATCTTGAGATTCCACACTAATAGGGATTTCAACTGGGGCTAAATGTCTTGTAGATACTGTAGTCTCTTCACCATTTTGGTAGCGAATGTGGGCGTAATGTGGATTAGCCTGCAGGAGCTCTACCTCTTCCACTAAAGGATCCGTCTTGTTCATTCTACGGTGACTCTTCAGGAGAACGGGTCCAGGATGACATAACCAAGTGGGCACGGAGGCTCCCGTAGAGGAACGACGTGAATAGTTGAGGAGTCTTTCATGAGGGGTTGCATTAGTAGCTGTGCACAGCAGTGATCTAATAGAGTGAAGAGCATCAGGTAGGACAGTTTGCCAGTGTTGAACAGGTAGATTGCGCGACTTCAATGTCATTGTAACTGCCTTCCATATAGTACCATTGAACCGCTCCACTTGACCATTGCCTTGAGGGTTGTAGCTTGTTGTTCTGCTGCAGGCAATACCTTTGCTAGCCAAAAACTCCTGAAGTTCGTTACTCATGAACGAGGATCCCCTGTCTGAATGGATATAAGCTGGCATACCAAAAATAGAGAACAACTGTGAAAGACAACTAATAACAGTTGAAGCAGCCATATTTGCACAGGGGAATACAAAGGGAAACCTTGAATATTCATCTACTATGTTAAGTAAATACCTATTCTGATTTGTGCTTGGTAGAGGTCCTTTGAAATCTATATTCAATCTTTCGAAAGGCTGGGTGGATTTTATGAGATGAGTCTTCTCTGGCTGATGAAAGTTTGGCTTGCACTCTGCACATACTCTGCATGCTCTGATCACTTGTCGCACATCTTCCACTGAGTAGGGCATGTTCTTTGATTTGACAAAATGGTACAGGCGTGTAACTCCTGGGTGACACAAAGCCTTGTGGAGAGCTGAGAGTGATTGCAAATCATGACATGCTGCTCCACAGTGGGACCTAGAGAATGCATCAGGTGAGATGTTCTCTTGACCCGGTCGGTACAGAATATCAAAGTCATAACACGATAGTTCCATCCTCCAGCGTAATATCTTGTCATTCTTTATCCTACTTTTGTGCTTCTTGTCGAACATATACATCACGGACCGTTGGTCAGTCCTTATGGTGAAATGTCTACCAGTTAAATAATGCCTCCAGTGGCGAACTGCTTCTATGATGGCCTGGGCTTCCTTTTCTACAGCAGCATAACATTTCTCTGATCCTTGAAAAGTTCTCGAAAAGAAGGCTACTGGTCGTCCTGCCTGAGATAAGACTGCAGCAATGGCAATGTCAGATGCATCCGTTTCCACTTCGAATGGTAGGGACTCATCAATGGCTTGAACTACTGAGTTTTCAATGTCCTGTTTGAGAGTATGGAAAGCGGCTTCTGCTTCCTTTGTCACAGGAAATGTGGTAGCACTCAATGGGCGGACTTTACTTGAATAGTTGTAGATCCATTGTGAGTAATAAGCAAAGAGACCAAGAGTTCTTCGGAGTGACTTTTTGTCTTGAGGCATTGGAAGTTCCCGTAGAGGTCGTAGTCGTTCAGGGTCTGGGAATATTGAACCTCCTTCCACTACATAACCAAGGATGCTAAGCCTTTTAGTTGAAAAAGTGCACTTTTCCTCATTGTAACTGATATTTTTCTTCTTGGCGGCTTCCAAAAACTTATCAAGGTTTGCATCATAATTCCTCCTGGGTCTTGCCACAAATGGTAACATTATCTAAATACGCGTAAGTTCCCATGAGTTGCTCTTCCTGAATGAGTGAATCCATAATTCGTTGGAAGCAGGCTACCCCATTGGTGACTCCAAAAGGGACTCTGGTAAACTGATACAGGCCATCACTAGCCTGAAACGCTGTGTATGGTTTATCTTCATTCCTTATAGGGACTTGATGATAGGCACTCTGTAGATCAATTGTGCTAAACACATAGTACTGAGCAATTTTGTTCACTGTATCGTCAATTCGAGGTAGAGGGTACCCATCAAGAAGTGTAAATTTGTTGATTGTCTCAGAGTAATCGATAGCCAGTCTCCGTTTCCTATAACCATCTTTAACAACAACAACCTGTGCACGCCAAGGGGAATCACTCGGTTCTATAATACCCTCCTTCAGCAGCCTCTGAGTTTCTTTCTCAATGAACATCCGATCCTCATAAGAATAGCGGCGTGACTTAGCTGATATAGGATGGCAATCCGCGGTAAGATTTGCAAACAGCTTTGGTGGGTCTACCCTTAAAGTGCTAAGTCCACAGACAACAAGAGGAGGCAGTTCACCTCCATATGTTAAGGTGACACTACCATGCAGCTTCTGAAAGTCCTGACCAAGGATAACATCAGAGCACAGTTGTGGCAGAATAGCTAAATGTACATCTTGATAATCCTTTCCATTAACTCTGAGATTTACCTTACAAAACCCTAAGGTCTGAATAGAGAGAGATGTTGATGCCATGGAAACGGTACCTGATGAGTGATGTAGAGTCAAGGAGAGCCGTTTAACTAAGTCAAGGTTAATGAAACTCTCTGAGCTGCCACTATCAATAAGACCATCTACTTCTGTTCCTTTGATGAATACTTTCACAACTGCCTTTGACAGTGAATTTGGAGTAGCCGCAGAAGTCACTGTTGCTAGAGTCGCATGATCACTGGAATGTGTGGAGGCACTAGCTCTTGTTGATGCATTAGCACGACATACTTTAGCAAAGTGACCTTTCTTGTGGCATTTATGGCACATTGCTTCACGAGCAGGACACTTTGGACGTGGATGTCTTGAAAAACCACAAAAGAAACACACCGTACCTGCTGCTGCTGTCACTGAGGCAGGTTCCACAGTAACTTCATTGCAAGAGTCTTGGTCAGGAATTGCAGCACTTACCACTCGAGAAGGCTGAGTGGTACTGTATACTTCAGAATTCTTCTGGGCTGAATCTAGAGCTCTTGCCTGGTCAAAGGCAGCGGCTAAGTCGAGTGTTTTATTCTCCAATAAACGCTGCCTTATTATTGGTGATTGCAGGCCACTGATAAAAGCATCCCTGATGGACTCTTCACAATACTGAGCAGCTGTCACTGCTTGGAAGTGACAGTCCTTACCTAAAATTTTCAGTGCTTGAAAGTATTCCTCTAAGGATTCATCAATCTGCTGGCGGCGAGTTGCAAGGCGATAGCGTGCAAAGATTTCATTTGTAGGTTTAATATACTGAGACTTGAGGGTTTTGATAGCATCTTCGTAGGTATTACACTCAGAAATAGCCTCATATATCTTAGGTGACACAAAATTGATGAGCAGACTTAGTTTATCTAGATCTTCTTTAGGAAGGGCTCCCAAGAAGTTTTCGAAAGTCTTAAACCAGTGCTTCCATTCCTGAGCAGCCGTTGATAAGCTGGGGTCACAGTCTAGCCTCTCAGGTTTCAGTAAACGCTCCATGTTGTGATGTAGTCTAGCTCAGGATCACCACCAGGTAGCCCAGGATTCTATGTTCAATAAATTGTTGTGATAGAAACACAGGCCTTATCTCTAGGCTTTATTGAACATAGAATCTTCATAGTACTTCTGCAACAACAAAATATAATGACTAGTACATCTAATAATGGCTTCTACAGGGATGGTGATGTCTTGCATATGTCAAGAGAAAAGTTATAACTACAGGCCACATATTTAAACTCACCATGTAATCTGCATCACTGATAAATGGATATAGTAGGAGAGAATCACACACCATGTGTTGGCGCCCATGACATACACCAAACTGTTGTTGTTGTTAAGGGCCCCAAGAGGTGGTGCAGTATTATCCTGCTGCTGCTCCCCACAGGACCAGTATCACTGCAGATGGATAATGAGAATCTTCAAAACTAGGGAGGCCAAGCCCATGATGACACTCTTCAGGTCACTTGTTCTATCTAGGCTGGAATATTGCTGCACACTAACAGCACCTTTCAAGGCAGGTGAAATTGCTGACCTAGAAAATGTACAGAGAACCTTCATGGCGCGCATAACGGAGATAAAACACCTCAATTATTGGGAGCGCTTGAGGTTCCTGAACTTGTATTCCCTGGAATGCAGGCGGGAGAGATACATGATTATATACACCTGAAAAATCCTAGAGGGACTAGTACCGAACTTGCACACGAAAATCACTCACTACGAAAGCAAAAGACTTGGCAGACGATGCAACATCCCCCCAATGAAAAGCAGGGGTGTCACTAGCACGTTAAGAGACCATACAATAAGTGTCAGGGGCCCGAGACTGTTCAACTGCCTCCCAGCATACATAAGGGGGATTACCAACAGACCCCTGGCAGTCTTCAAGCTGGCACTGGACAAGCACCTAAAGTCGGTTCCTGACCAGCCGGGCTGTGGCTCGTACGTTGGTTTGCGTGCAGCCAGCAGCAACAGCCTGGTTGATCAGGCTCTGATCCACCAGGAGGCCTGGTCACAGACCGGGCCGCGGGGGCGTTGACCCCCGGAACTCTCTCCAGGTAAACTCCAGGTAAACAACCCCAGACTCACAAGCATCAACCTGTAATGAGAAAGGTTTGGAGAAATCTGGTGACAAAAGAATGGGTGCAGTACACAATAATCTTTTTGCTTTATCAAAAGCACTTTGACAATCTGGGGTCCAATTAAAGGGAACTTTGTAACTGGTAAGAGAGGTAAGAGGGGCTACAACGTCTGAAAAATTCTTTCAGAATCTTCTGTAAAATCCTATCATGCCTATGAAACGTTGAAGAGATTTCCTATTATGTGGAATTGGGTAATCTTTAATGGCAAGAACTTTAGCAAGTTTAGGAGCAACTTTACAACTACCTACTTCATGGCCTAGAAAAGTGACACTGGCCTGGCCAAAGGAAGACTTAGATAAATTAACAGTTAAATGGGAACTCTGAAAGGTCTCAAAAAGAGCCTTAAGTCTAAATAGGTGTTGATCCCAAGTATCAGACACAACAATATCATCCAGGTACGCTGCCGTGCCTTCAAGTCCTTTAATAGCCTGATGGATAAGTTTCTGGAATGAAGAGGGGAGTTTTTTATTCCGAAGGGGGTAACTGTATATTGATAATGACCTCCTGGAATTACAAAGGCAGAGATTTCCTTCGCCTTATCCGTCAAAGGTACCTGATAGTAACCTTTAAGGAGATCTAACTTGGACACAAAAGTAGCCTTACCCACAAAGTCGATTACGTCATCCAAACGAGGAAGAGGGTAAGCATCTGTGATTGTGACCTCATTCACCTTATGGTAGTCTGTACACATACGAAACCCTCCATCAGCTTTTTTAACAAGGATACACGATGAAGCCCCATGGACTAGATGACTCCTCCACTAACCTATGCTCTAATAGAAATTCTACTTCCTGCTGAAGTAGCCTCTGCTTTTCAGGATTAGCTCTGTAGGGGGAGAGTTTATTAGGTTTCGAGTTTCCCAAGTCTACATCATGATAACCTAACGTACATTTTTTCGGCACATCCAAAAAAATATCAGGGTATGACTGTAGAAGCGCAGTTAAACTTTTTGCTCGAGTTTCAGATAGCCCCACCATTAAAGGGCTAGGGTCCTTGAGGAGGACAGAGTTTGAAAGTTTAACATTAAACTTCATGAATAGAGTGCAAAGAATCAGTCGTCCTCAGAGGTAGAGGACAGTCATTACTGGGACTATCTGGTGTATGAAAAAATTTTAACTGATTAATGTGGTAAGTTTTAGTTTGAGGTCTTATCAATGGGAGCTACCACAATTTACATCAGATAATTTACTTACAATGTGCATAGGTCCCGTAAATCTAGCTTTCAAGGTGTGGCCAGGTATAGGTTCCTGCACCAACACCTTGTCTCTTGGATGGAAGGAGCGGAATTGTGCATTTCTCTCATACCTCTGTTTCATCTTACTTTGAGCTGTCTTTTAACCTGCCAAAGATACTTGTAACCCAGCCGG